>NC_091379.1:12486040-12746871 GCF_038502225.1 Cherax quadricarinatus
GGCAATGGGACCTGACAACATCTCCCTGTGGGTCCTTAGAGAGGAGCAGATATGTTGTGCGTGCCACTTACCAACTTCTTCAACACATCCCTGGAAACTGGGCAACTACCTGAGGTATGGAAGACGCAAATGTAGTTCCCATTTTTAAAAAAAGGAGAAAGAAAAGAGGCACTAAACTATAGACCTGTGTCATTGACGTGTATAGTATGCAAAATTATGGAGAAGATTATCAGGAGGAGAGTGGTGGAGCACCTGGAACGGAACAGGAGTATAAATGCCAACCAGCACGGATTCACGGAAGGCAAATCCTGTGTCACAAACCTTCTGGAGTTTTATGATAAAATAACAGAAGTAAGACAAGAGAGAGAGGGGTGGGTTGATTGCATCTTCTTGGACTGCAAGAAGGCCTTTGACACAGTTCCTCACAAGAGATTAGTGCGGAAGCTAGAGTATCAGGCGCATATAACAGGAAGGGCACTGCAATGGATCAGAGAATACCTGACAGGGAGGCAACAACGAGTCATGGTACGTAATGATGTATCACAGTGGGCACCTGTGACGAGCGGGGTTCCACAGGGGTCGGTCCTAGGACCAGTGCTATTTTTGGTATATGTGAACGACATGACGGAAGGGTTAGACTCAGAAGTGTCCCTGTTTGCAGATGATGTGAAGTTAATGAGGAGAATTAAATCTGATGAGGACCAGGCAGGACTTCAAAGAGACCTGGACAGACTGGACACCTGGTCCAACACATGGTGGCCAAGATCCATGGAAGGCTAAGATGATGGAGGTGGTACTGGAAAACTTCATTAACCTACACGTAAGGGAGAGAAGAGAGGATAAACCAGCAAGACTGGACCTAGTATTCACCTTGAGTAGTGCAGATATTGAGAACACACATGAAAGACCCGTTGGGGCCAGCAATCATGTGGTTTTAAGCTTCGAATACACCGTTGAGCTACAAGTGGAGGGGGAAGCAGGAAGGCCAGGGGGAATGAAGCCAAACTACAAGAAAGGGGACTACACGGGAATGAGGAACTTCCTGAACGGGGTCCAGTGGGACAGAGAACTGGCAGGGAAGCCAGTAAATGAGATGATGGAAATTGTTACAACAATATGCAAGGAAGCTGAGGAGAGGTTTGTACCCAAGGGTAACAGGAATAATGAAAAAGCCAGGATGAACCCATTGTTCAGTCAAAGGTGCAGGGAGGCAAAAACCAAGTGTGCTAGGGAATTGAAGAAGTATAGAAGGCGAAGGACCCAGGAGAATAAGGAGAGCAGTCGTAGAGCCAGAAATGAATATGCACAGATATGAAGGGAGGACCAACGACAATATGAAAACGGCATAGCTGCGAAAGCCAAATCTGACCCGAAGCTGTTATACAGCCACATCAGGAGGAAAACTACAGTCAAGGACCAGGTAATCAGGTTAAGGAAGGAAGGAGGAGAGACAACAAGGAACAGCCATGAAGTATGTGAGGAAGTCAACATGAGATTCAAAGAAGAGTTCACAGAGTGGACAGAAGGGGCTCCTGAAAGACGGAGAGGTGGGGCTCACCACCAAGTGCTGGACACAGTACACAATACCGAGGAAGAAGTGAAGATTCTTCTTAGTGAGCTAGATACCTCAAAGGCAATAGGGCCGGATAACATCTCCCCATGGGTCCTGAGAGAGGGAGCAGAAGTGCTATGTGTACCCCTAACGACAATATTCAATACATGCATCGAGACAGGGCGATTGTCAGAGGCATGGAAGACAGCAAATGTGGTCACAATTTTTAAAAAAGGAGACAGACATGAAGCACTAAACTACAGACCAGTGTCACTGGTATGTATAGTTTGCAAAGTCATGGAGAAGATTATCAGAAGAGTGGTGGAACACCTGGAAAGGAATGATCTCATCAAGAGCAGCCAACATGGTTTCAGGGACAGGAAATCCTGTGTCACAAACCTACTGGAGCTCTATGACAGGGTGACAGCAGTAAGACAAGGGAGAGAGGGGTGGGTAGATTGCATTTTCTTTGACTGTAAGAAGGCGTTTGACACAGTTCTACACAGGAGATTAGTGCAAAAACTGGAGGACCAAGCAGGGATAGCAGGGAAGGCACTACAATGGATCAGGGAATACTTGTCGGGAAGAGAGCAGCGAGTCATGTTATGTGTCGAGGTGTTAGAGTGGGCACCTGTGACGAGTGGGGTTTCACAGGGGTCAGCCCTAGGGCCGGTGCTCTTACTGGTATTTGTGAATGACATGATGGAAGGAGCTGATTCCGAGGTGTCCCTGTTTGCATATGATGTGAAGTTGATGAGAAGAATTCAATCAGACGAGGACCAGAAAGAACTAAAAAGGATCTGGACAGGTTGCAGGCTTGGTTCAGCAATTGGCTCCTGGAGTTCAACCCCACCAAGTGCAAAGTCATGAAGATTGGGGAAGGGCAAAGAAGACCTCAGATGGAGTATGTCTAGGGGCCAGAGACTACAAACCTCACTCAAGTAAAAGGATCTTGGGGTGAGTATAACACTGGGCACATCTCCTGAGGTGCATATCAACCAAATAACTGTTGCAGCCTATGAGCACCTTGGCAAATCTAAGAACTGCATTCCGACATCTTAAAAAGGAATCGTTTATGACCCTGTAAATTGTGTATGTCAGGTCCATATTGGAGTATGCAGCACCAGTTTGGAACCCACACATAGCAAAGCACGTAAGGAAACTAGAGAAACTGCAAAAGTTTGCAACAAGACTAGTTCTGGAGCTAAAGGGCATGTCTTCCGAGGAGAGCTTAAGGGAAATTGCTCTGACGACACTGGAGAAGAGGAGAGATAAGGGGGGATATGACAATGACATGCAAAATACTGAGAGGAATCGACAGGGTGGACAGAGACAGGATGTTCGAGATATGGGACACTGTAAGAAGGGGTCACAGTTTTAAGTCGAAGACTCAGATGAATGACAGAGCTGTTAGGAACATTTCTTCAGTCGCAGACTTCTCAAGGAGTGGAATAGTCTGGGGAGTGATGTAGTGGAGGCACTATCCATACATAGCTTTAAGAAGAGGTATGAAAAAGCTCATGGAGCAGGAAGAGTGACCTAGTAGCGACCAGTGAAGAGGCGGGGCCAGGAGCTATGTCTCGACCCCTGCAACAACAAATAGGTGAGTACACAGAGACATACACAGTCTGAAATTTGACCATCACCTCCCAGTACTCCCCTCCAGCACCCCCAACAAAATCCCTCAAACCCACCCTCTCTCTTACTCCCCCAACCCATTGCCTCAACCCCCTTTGTCACTCTCCCCCTCCCTCTTTAACTCTACCTCCCCCTCTCTCTCTTCTCTTTTTTCCCTACCTCTTCTTCTTCCCTATCTCTCTTTCTCCTCTCCCTCTCTCTCCTCCTCTCTTTTCACCTCTCTGTCTGTCTGTCTTTCTCTCTCTGTGGCATGCAAAGAGTACGTAACCTTTATTACGTGCATGTACACACCCTCAGCGAACTAGTACTAGGGTCGAACGATGGGGCCCCATCGTTCGATCAGTACCCAGTACCTAATGAGAAGGTGGGTCTGGCATCTGTAGAGACGTTGTGGTCACCACCCACCTGTCTACCCTTGTCATGTCCATACTAGAATGGTTTAGCACGGATGTCCATTCTGTCTCCAGGCTGTGTCTTGGCCTTGCCTCAATCATGTTGTACACATACATTTCCAATTGTATATAGTGTACATACATGTAAATAATCAATATTGGTCTTGGTGAAGGAAAATATATTTCAAAGTCATTCAGCTGTGTTCTGCTTCTTGCTCCCCTTTACACCCAGGATAACAGGCCTTATTGTCCCTGGGTTGTAATATGGGTGGCTTGTCCTGGAGCTGGAGCTGGAGCTGGAGCTGTACTTAGAGCAGGAGTTGAGCCTAGGGTGAAGCTGAAGCGGGAACATTGTATAGCTTGCTGTCTGGCATTGTGTTAGCCTTGCCATCGCTTTACGAAACCTTGCGTGTCAGCCTTGTGTTTTATGGTCAGCCTGCTATTGTATGAGCATTGACAGCTTGCTGTTGGCTTGTTCATTGTGCTCGCTTTGCTATGGTTAATCTTGCTGTTGTGTGAATATTTTGCAGTCGGCTTTCCTATTGGGTATCAGCCTTGCTGTTTTGTGTGTGTATTCTGCAGTCATACTGTGCATAGCTGAACGTGTATTGCAAATATCGTGTTACATTGGGGTATGCCGCCTAGACTTTATTAAAATTGTCTAAAGTTTTTCTACAGCGTTGTTGTCAAATTGCTAGTTCCATTGGCATCGATTATGAATGCACTCTCACAGCTGCGCAGCTTCGTATTCTTATAAGTATCAAACTTCAAGAAGAGCAGATGGCACATCAAAGTTCTCCCTCTATGGGAGCCAGAAATGAAACCCCGATATTGTCACAGGAGGAAAATGATACATCAACTAGCAAAACCGTCAGTCTCGTGCAACAGGGTTGTCTGAAGGTGAATCTGCTGCGTTGGCACTTGAGTTGGCGAAAATCAATCTTGAGCAAACTAGGGAGCAAAGGGCATTTGCCAAGGAAGAATTTGGTATGGAGAAAGAAAGAAGGCAGTTTTCTCAAGTTGTAAATGACTTTAGTTTACAAAAAGCAGTACAGCTGGTTCCCCGCTTCAATGAGGCAGAACCTGAACAATTTTTCGAAACTTTCGAAAATCAGGCTCGAGCCTTGAGGTGGCCAGAACAGCATTGGGCATCTTTGGTCCATGCAGCTTTTCTTGGTAAGGAATTTACATCCGTGTTAAATGGCACTGAATTTTGTAATTACCAAGTGGTGAAGACCACAATCATTGGAGCATACCAATGGATTCCTGCTAAGTATAAGAAGTCATTCAAGTTAGGCAGACGACAGCTTGGTCAATCTCTGGTGGATTTTGTGAGACAGCAGACCAAAGCTTTTACCAGCTGGTATAAAGCAAATGGTGTCGCCATCTTCGATGAGCTAGTGCAGCTCATCTTAGTAGATAACCTGCTGGAGTCTGTGGGACCAAAGGTTAGAGTCTTTCTGCAGGATCAAGTCTTAACCACTTTATTGGAGGCAGCCAGGTTGGCTGATACCTTTGAAACCAACTGCTCCTTGTCCGAGTGGTCCCATCTCTCTTTTCAACAGCCTGGCATGAGCAGAGATCGTCAACATTGGAGGATGAAGTGCCAGCCGGAAGGAGAACGTCTACGTCAGCCAACAAAGTCACCTGGTGAGCCCCGCTACACAACTTATGGTCAACCTGGTGAGCGACAAACCACTCAACATGGTGTAACTCGACAACAGTATCCAGAGCGACACCAGCCAGAGCAACTCGTTACAACATCAGCAGGGAGCTAAGGTCAAGCCTGAGTTTTGTTATCTCTGTAACCAAGTAGGTCACATCTGCCCAAACTGCCCAAATAAACCCCAACCATCAGGGAAAATCTATAATGCCCCTAGTAACATGACCCTGCAAGAAGTAGAGAAGAAGAGGGCCCCTTATTATTGTCAGAGTCGTGTTTCTCTTCAGGAAGACTCAAAGAAAACTGAAGTCAGAACTTTTATGGATACTGGAGCATATTGCTCACTTATAAGAGAAGGAATACTTCCCCTTTCTGAACACACTTCATTACAATCCTCTGTTCTGCTAGAAGCATTTGGAGGAACAATATTTTCTGTCCCCTTAGAATCCCCATAGAATCTATATACAGTGCAGATATTAAACTCTAGGTGTATCTGGAGGATTTCCTATGAAAGATGCCATGTTATTACTGGGTAATAACATTACCACTTCTAGTGTATGTCCTGAACCCATAATGATTAATTCTTCTCTGGTGTTGGCCATAACTCAGACAACATCCCAAAGGCTGTCTGGCAAGAATGCTGACCTATCCTTGGACGACTCTGATCTCGGAATAGCCAATTTGTTTTACGAGGAAAACTGGCCAGAGCCTCGTAAATTTAGTGAACAGACTTAGATCAAGCCTTCCTATTCCAGGGCTGCAGGATTGCCAGATATCTCTGTTTAAATGCCTGAGGGACTGCCCTTCCGAGAGGAACAACGAAAGGACCCTGCATTGAATTTTGCTTTTCAGGCAGCCATGGGTAAATCCTTTTCAGATCATCCGGTCAAATAAAAACGACCATTTGATCTGCACTGAGACTGGTAAGGAGATAGAGGGCCAGCAACTGTCAGACAGGTTAGTAGCTCCAACAAAGTTTAGACCTCAAATATTGAATATAGCTCATAATACTTCATTAGGAGGTCATCTAGGAATTATTAAAACATAATATAGAATCTAGGTAGTAGGCTGGTAGACAGCAACCGCCCAGGGAAGTACTACCGTCCTGCCAGATGACTGTGAAACAAAAACCTGTAACTGTTTTGCATGATGGTAGGATTGCTGGTTTCTTTTTCTGTCTCATAAACACGCTAAGATAACAGGGATATCTTGCTACTCCTACTTACACTTTGGTCACACTTCACAGACACGCACATGCATATATATATATACATACATCTAGGTTTTTCTCCTTTTTCTAAATAGCTCTTGTTCTTTTTTATTTCTTCTATTGTCCATGGGGAAGTGGAAAAGAATCTTTCCTCCGTAAGCCATGCGTGTCGTATGAGGCGACTAAAATGCCGGGAGCAATGGGCTAGTAACCCCTTCTCCTGTATACAATTACTAAAAAAGAGAAGAAGAAAAACTTTATAAAACTGGGTTGCTTAAATGTGCGTGGATGTAGTGCGGATGACAAGAAACAGATGATTGCTGATGTTATGAATGAAAAGAAGTTGGATGTCCTGGCCCTAAGCGAAACAAAGCTGAAGGGGGTAGGAGAGTTTCAGTGGGGGGAAATAAATGGGATTAAATCTGGAGTATCTGAGAGAGTTAGAGCAAAGGAAGGGGTAGCAGTAATGTTAAATGATCAGTTATGGAAGGAGAAAAGAGAATATGAATGTGTAAATTCAAGAATTATGTGGATTAAAGTAAAGGTTGGATGCGAGAAGTGGGTCATAATAAGCGTGTATGCACCTGGAGAAGAGAGGAATGCAGAGGAGAGAGAGAGATTTTGGGAGATGTTAAGTGAATGTATAGGAGCCTTTGAACCAAGTGAGAGAGTAATTGTGGTAGGGGACTTGAATGCTAAAGTAGGAGAAACTTTTAGAGAGGGTGTGGTAGGTAAGTTTGGGGTGCCAGGTGTAAATGATAATGGGAGCCCTTTGATTGAACTTTGTATAGAAAGGGGTTTAGTTATAGGTAATACATATTTTAAGAAAAAGAGGATAAATAAGTATACACGATATGATGTAGGGCGAAATGACAGTAGTTTGTTGGATTATGTATTGGTAGATAAAAGACTGTTGAGTAGACTTCAGGATGTACATGTTTATAGAGGGGCCACAGATATATCAGATCACTTTCTAGTTGTAGCTACACTGAGAGTAAAAGGTAGATGGGATACAAGGAGAATAGAAGCATCAGGGAAGAGAGAGGTGAAGGTTTATAAACTAAAAGAGGAGGCAGTTAGGGTAAGATATAAACAGCTATTGGAGGATAGATGGGCTAATGAGAGCATAGGCAATGGGGTCGAAGAGGTATGGGGTAGGTTTAAAAATGTAGTGTTAGAGTGTTCAGCAGAAGTTTGTGGTTACAGGAAAGTGGGTGCAGGAGGGAAGAGGAGCGATTGGTGGAATGATGATGTAAAGAGAGTAGTAAGGGAGAAAAAGTTAGCATATGAGAAGTTTTTACAAAGTAGAAGTGATGCAAGGAGGGAAGAGTATATGGAGAAAAAGAGAGAAGTTAAGAGAGTGGTGAAGCAATGTAAAAAGAGAGCAAATGAGAGAGTGGGTGAGATGTTATCAACAAATTTTGTTGAAAATAAGAAAAAGTTTTGGAGTGAGATTAACAAGTTAAGAAAGCCTAGAGAACAAATGGATTTGTCAGTTAAAAATAGGAGAGGAGAGTTATTAAATGGAGAGTTAGAGGTATTGGGAAGATGGAAGGAATATTTTGAGGAATTGTTAAATGTTGATGAAGATAGGGAAGCTGTGATTTCGTGTATAGGGCAAGGAGGAATAACATCTTGTAGGAGTGAGGAAGAGCCAGTTGTGAGTGTGGGGGAAGTTCGTGAGGCAGTAGGTAAAATGAAAGGGGGTAAGGCAGCCGGGATTGATGGGATAAAGATAGAAATGTTAAAAGCAGGTGGGGATATAGTTTTGGAGTGGTTGGTGCAATTATTTAATAAATGTATGGAAGAGGGTAAGGTACCTAGGGATTGGCAGAGAGCATGCATAGTTCCTTTGTATAAAGGCAAAGGGGATAAAAGAGAGTGCAAAAATTATAGGGGGATAAGTCTGTTGAGTGTACCTGGTAAAGTGTATGGTAGAGTTATAATTGAAAGAATTAAGAGTAAGACGGAGAATAGGATAGCAGATGAACAAGGAGGCTTTAGGAAAGGTAGGGGGTGTGTGGACCAGGTGTTTACAGTGAAACATATAAGTGAACAGTATTTAGATAAGGCTAAAGAGGTCTTTGTGGCATTTATGGATTTGGAAAAGGCGTATGACAGGGTGGATAGGGGGGCAATGTGGCAGATGTTGCAAGTGTATGGTGTAGGAGGTAGGTTACTGAAAGCAGTGAAGAGTTTTTACGAGGATAGTGAGGCTCAAGTTAGAGTATGTAGGAAAGAGGGAAATTTTTTCCCAGTAAAAGTAGGCCTTAGACAAGGATGTGTGATGTCACCGTGGTTGTTTAATATATTTATAGATGGGGTTGTAAGAGAAGTAAATGCGAGGGTCTTGGCAAGAGGCGTGGAGTTAAAAGATAAAGAATCACACACAAAGTGGGAGTTGTCACAGCTGCTCTTTGCTGATGACACTGTGCTCTTGGGAGATTCTGAAGAGAAGTTGCAGAGATTGGTGGATGAATTTGGTAGGGTGTGCAAAAGAAGAAAATTAAAGGTGAATACAGGAAAGAGTAAGGTTATGAGGATAACAAAAAGATTAGGTGATGAAAGATTGAATATCAGATTGGAGGGAGAGAGTATGGAGGAGGTGAACGTATTCAGATATTTGGGAGTGGACGTGTCAGCGGATGGGTCTATGAAAGATGAGGTGAATCATAGAATTGATGAGGGAAAAAGAGTGAGTGGTGCACTTAGGAGTCTGTGGAGACAAAGAACTTTGTCCTTGGAGGCAAAGAGGGGAATGTATGAGAGTATAGTTTTACCAACGCTCTTATATGGGTGTGAAGCGTGGGTGATGAATGTTGCAGCGAGGAGAAGGCTGGAGGCAGTGGAGATGTCATGTCTGAGGGCAATGTGTGGTGTGAATATAATGCAGAGAATTCGTAGTTTGGAAGTTAGGAGGAGGTGCGGGATTACCAAAACTGTTGTCCAGAGGGCTGAGGAAGGGTTGTTGAGGTGGTTCGGACATGTAGAGAGAATGGAGCGAAACAGAATGACTTCAAGAGTGTATCAGTCTGTAGTGGAAGGAAGGCGGGGTAGGGGTCGGCCTAGGAAGGGTTGGAGGGAGGGGGTAAAGGAGGTTTTGTGTGCGAGGGGCTTGGACTTCCAGCAGGCATGCGTGAGCGTGTTTGATAGGAGTGAATGGAGACAAATGGTTTTTAATACTTGACGTGCTGTTGGAGTGTGAGCAAAGTAACATTTATGAAGGGATTCAGGGAAACCGGCAGGCCGGACTTGAGTCCTGGAGATGGGAAGTACAGTGCCTGCACTCTGAAGGAGGGGTGTTAATGTTGCAGTTTAAAAACTGTAGTGTAAAGCACCCTTCTGGCAAGACAGTGATGGAGTGAATGATGGTGAAAGTTTTTCTTTTTCGGGCCACCCTGCCTTGGTGGGAATCGGCCTGTGTGATAATAAAAAAAAAAATAAAAAAATATAGAATCACAAAAGAATTCTATTGGCCAAAATTAAGGCAGGATGTGAAGAATCATATCCGATGTTGCCGAGAATGTCAGCAAGTAGGGAAACCTGGATATTCCATTAAACCTGCACCTCTCCAACCTATACCTGCTGATGGAGAACCTTTTGCAGAATTAATTATAGATTGTGTAGGTCCACTACCTAGGTCAAAGTCTGGAAATTAGTACTTATTTATCATTACGGATAGAGTAATTAGATATCCTGAAGCAATTCCCGTGTGCAGTATTAATACTAAAGCCATTCTCAAGGCTTTAACCAAATTTATCTCTTGTTTTGGCATTCCTAAATCTATTCAGAGTGATCAAGGTACTAACTTCACTGCCAAAGCTTTTAGGGAAGCATTAACTAGGTTAGGGATAATCCACAACTTATCCACTGCCTATCACCCTCAGTCCCAAGGCGCCTTGGAAAGATTCAATCAGACGTTAAAAGCCATGATGAGAACTTTTTGTATGCATTTTCCTACAGACTGGGATGAATCACTACCTTTGCTGCTGTTTTCAATAAGGGAAACTGTGCAGGAGTCTACCGGGTATTGTCCATTTGAGCTGATCTTTGGGCACAATGTACGAGGCCCTCTTCAGGTGCTCAAAAAAGGATGGATGGGAGAAGACGTTAGCTCAGCACTCTACAACCCGTCTTCAAGGTTGCAGGTGGCACGTCAGTTAGCCAAGGCTAACTTAAAGGCAGCTCAAAACAAGATGAAACAGAGGTATGACAGAAATGCACAATTCTGCTCCTTCCATCCAGGAGACAAGTTGATGGTACAGGAACCTATACCTGGCCACACCTTGAAAGCTAGATTTAAGGAACCTATGCAAATTGTAAGTAAATTATCTGATGCAAATTATGTGGTGTCTCCCCTTGACAAGATCTCAAAAACTAAAACTTACCATTAATCAAATTAAAGCTTTTAATACACCAGATAAAGTCCCAGTAATGACTCTGTCCTCTGCCTCTGAGGATGACTGACTCTTTGCACTCTATTTCTGAAATTAATGTCAAACTTCCAAACTCTGTCCTCCACAAGGACCCTAGCCCTTTAATGGTGGGGCTATCTAAAATTCAAGCAACAAGTTTAACTGCGCTTCTACAATCATACCCAGATTTTTTTTCGAATGTTCCAAAAAAATGTACATTAGGTTATCATGACGTAGATGTGGGAAACTCTAAACCTACTAAACTCTCCCCCTACAGAGCTAATTCTGAAAAACAGAGGCTACTTCAGCAGGAGGTAGAATTTCTGTTAGAGCATGGGTTAGTGGAGGAGTCATCTAGTCCATGGGCTTCACCGTGCATCCTTGTTAGAGAAGCTGATGGAGGTTTTCGAATGTGTACAGACTACCATAAGGTTACTATCAGGTACCTTTGATGGATAAGGTGAAGGAAATCTCTGCCTTTGTAATACCAGGAGGTCATTATCAATATACAGTTACCCCCTTCGGAATGAAAAATTCTCCCTCCTCATTCCAGAAACTTATCAATCAGGTTATTAAATAACTTGAAGGCACGGCAGCTTACCTAGATGACATCGTGGTGGTGTCTGATACTTGAGATCAACACCTGTTTAGGCTTAAGGCTCTCTTTGAGACCTTCCAGAATTCCCACTTAACTGTTAATTTATCTAAGTCTTCCTTTGGCCAGGCCACTGTTACTTTTCTGGGCCTTTAAGTAGGTAGTGGCAAAGTTGCTTCTAAATTTGCTAAAGTTCTTGCCATTAAAGATTATTCAGTACCTCATGGTAAGAAATCTCTTCAACGTTTCCTAGGCATGACAGGGTTTTACAGAAGATTCTGTAAAAAAAAATTCAGATATTGTAGCCCCTCTTACCTCTCTCACCAGTCACAAAGTTCCCTTTAACTGGACCCCAGAATGTCAAAATGCTTTTACGAAAACAAAAAGATTATTGTGTACTGCTGCACCCATTCATTTGTCTCCAGACTTCTCTAAGCCTTTCTCCTTACAGGTTGATGCTTGTGTGTCTGGGGATGGGGAAGTACTGTTGCAAGCCAGGGACGAAGGGTTGCAGCCTGTAGCCTACTTTTCAGCCAAGTACCAGTCGCACCAGAGGGCCTACTCTACCATTGAAAAAGAAGCCCTAGCGCTGGTACTGGCTTTGGATGCCGGCAAAGAAAACAAGTTGACAGACTCATTGTCAAGAGTTTAGATTTTATGTGTATTAGGTAAGGATGTGTTAGGGACCTGTGGTAACCGGTTTCTTGCTCTTTTTTCCCCTTTATATATGTTGTGTGTTTTTTTTTAAGTTAGGGGATGTCCTGCTTCTGTCCGCAGGTATCTTGGACTGACGTTAGCCCTACTGTCTGCTGTCTTGCTCTAAGTTTAGGTTTTGGCTTTATTTGGCAAATAAAGCTGAGCTCTATCTAAGAGTTGGATGGTTGAGAGGAAAGGCAGTCCCATTAAATGGTACCATGGTGGCATGGTGGCATGGGAGCCTATTCCTGAGTCCTCTCGGGGTGGGGGTGTGGCATGCAAAGAGTACGTAACCTTTATTTGGCACATGTACACACCCTCATTGAAAGGCTATATCCCCAACCAGCAAACCAGTGCTAGGGTCGAACGATGGGGCCCCATCGTTCGATCAGTACCCAGGTTCAGCCAATGAGAAGGTGGGTCTGGCAATCATAGGGGTGTTGTGGTCACCACCTGCCTGTCTATCCTTGTCATTTCCAAACTAGAGCTGGTTTAGCACGGTTGTCCATTCTGTCTCCAGGCTGTGTCTTGGCGTTGCCTTAACCGTGTTGTACACATATATTTCCTACTGTATATAGTGTACATACATGTAAATAATCAATATTGGTCTTGGTGAAGAAAAATATATTTCAAAGTCATTCAGCTGTGTTTGTTCTGCTCCTAGCTCCCCTTTACACCCAGGAAAACAGACCTTATTGTCCCTGGGTTGTAATATTCTCTCTTGTCCTCTCCTTCTCCCTCCCTTCCTCTCTTCAACTCTTTCTCTCTCTCCCTTACACACTTACCTCATTTACTCTTCTCTCCTCTCTCGTCCTTTCTCCTTCTCTCTATCTCTCAATTACATGCACACACACACACACCAAGGCCAGGAGCTGAGTTTCGACCCCTGCAACCGCAATTAGATGAGTACACAGACACATATACACGCACACACACACTGAGGCACAACCATGCTATCAAGAGCCACTGGAAAAATCAAGGGAGAAACTGACCACATACAGGTAATACAGGCAGGATCCAGAGTCACAGAGGGTGAGGCAATGGGAGGAGGAAAGGGCAAAATCAGTGTTTATCCATGGGCTTCAGGAGAGAGAGGAAAGGACACACACTGAAAGGCAGCAGGAAGAAAGAAAGGAGATTGAGAAAATCATCATGGAAATAGGTGAAGAGATGGACGAGATTGTAAATTTTCAGAGAATAGGGGGGTACTCGAAGGGGAGAAACCTACCAATCAAGCTGATTCTCAGGACAGAAAAACAGGATCCTCCAAGAGAAACCACGATTGAAATACTCGGAAGAGTACAAGAGGGTGTTCCTAGACAGAGACAGAACAAAATCAGAACGACAGCAGCTGAGGGAGAGGACAAAAAAACGAAAGGAGCTAGGAAAAGAGACAAGGATGGAACCAACAGAGGTCAGTCAGAGCAGAACAGAACAGCAAGGGCAAGCACACACACAACTATTCTCAGAACCATACAACCTATCACACCATCCCAACACACACTACAGTCCATACCCACAGCCTCCACCCAACACCGAGCTATAGAATCCCACAGTATGCCACCAGGTCTCCCACCCTCACAGGCCCCCCAAACCACAGTGTTGGAAAGGAAACTGAAGGTATGGTACACAAACGCTGATGGAATAACAAATAAGTGGGAGGAGTGGCATGAAAGAGTCAAAGAAGCATCACCGGACATCATAGCTCTCACAGAAACCAAGCTTACAGGTATGATAACAGATGCCATCTTTCCAACGGGAAACAAACACACCTAATAGCCGCCAACGACGAGGCGGGGCCAGCAGCTGTAACTCAACCCCTGCAACCACAATCTTCATATTGTCAAGTGCTGTAATATATTAATCGTAGTATATTTTACACCATTAATGTTATGGAACACTAATTTTTTTTTTTTTTTATTTAAAAGAGTGCGATACAAATGACAGAAATATATTAAAAAGATACACGACAAAAGATTACTGCACTAGAATCGCACTTAACCCGAGACCTAATAACGACACCATACAGTACAGTGGTAATACACACTCACACACACCACACCGTATGTTACATTGGTATTACACTTACACACAACACACCGTATGTTACATTGGTATTACACTTACACACACCACACCGTATGTTACATTGGTATTACACTTACACACAACACACCGTATATTACATTGGTAATACACTCTCACACACAACACACCGTATATTACATTGGTAATACACTCTCACACACAACACACCGTATATTACAGTGGTAATACACTCTCACACACAACACACCGTATATTACAGTGGTAATACACTCTCACACACAACACACCGTATATTACAGTGGTAATACACTGTCACACACAACACACCGTATATTACAGTGGTAATACACTCTCACACACAACACACCGTATATTACAGTGGTAATACACTCTCACACACAACACACCGTATATTACAGTGGTAATACACTGTCACACACAACACACCGTATATTACAGTGGTAATACACTCTCACACAACACACCGTATATTACAGTGATAATACACTGTCACACACAACACACCGTATATTACAGTGATAATACACTGTCACACACAACACACCGTATATTACAGTGGTAATACACACTCACACACAACACACCGTATATTACAGTGATAATACACTCTCACACAACACACCGTATATTACAGTGATAATACACTGTCACACACAACACACCGTATATTACAGTGGTAATACACTCTCACACAACACACCGTATATTACAGTGGTAATACACTCTCACACACAACACACTGTATATTACAGTGGTAATACACTCTCACACACAACACACCGTATATTACAGTGGTAATACACTCTCACACACAACACACCGTATATTACAGTGGTAATACACTCTCACACACAACACACTGTATATTACAGTGGTAATACACTCTCACACACAACACACCGTATATTACAGTGGTAATACACTCTCACACAACACTATACATTACAGTAATATTGTTTTATTTGTTAAAGAACATCTCTAACAAGGTTACATATTACCAAACATCAAACACTGGAAATTATGAAGATTGTACAATAAAACAGAGATAAAAAAAAAACAAACAAACACGCACAATGACACACATACACAAGCACACACGTTACACTACATGAGACTACATCAGGCACATACTAGGTGAGGTTTCTGCCTGTCAACACACACGTTACACTACATGAGACTACATCAGGCACATACTAGGTGAGGTTTCTGCCTGTCAACACACACGTTACACTACATGAGACTACATCAGGCACATACTAGGTGAGGTTTCTGCCTGTCAACACACACGTTACACTACATGAGACTACATCAGGCACATACTAGGTGAGGTTTCTGCCTGTCAACACACACGTTACACTACATGAGACTACATCAGGCACATACTAGGTGGGGTTTCTGCCTGTCAACACACACGTTACACTACATGAGACTACATCAGGCACATACTAGGTGAGGTTTCTGCCTGTCAACACACACGTTACACTACATGAGACTACATCAGGCACATACTAGGTGAGGTTTCTGCCTGTCAACACACACGTTACACTACATGAGACTACATCAGGCACATACTAGGTGGGGTTTCTGCCTGTCAACACACACGTTACACTACATGAGACTACATCAGGCACATACTAGGTGAGGTTTCTGCCTGTCAACACACACGTTACACTACATGAGACTACATCAGGCACATACTAGGTGAGGTTTCTGCCTGTCAACACACACGTTACACTACATGAGACTACATCAGGCACATACTAGGTGAGGTTTCTGCCTGTCAACACACACGTTACACTACATGAGACTACATCAGGCACATACTAGGTGAGGTTTCTGCCTGTCAACACACACGTTACACTACATGAGACTACATCAGGCACATACTAGGTGAGGTTTCTGCCTGTCAACACACACGTTACACTACATGAGACTACATCAGGCACATACTAGGTGAGGTTTCTGCCTGTCAACACACACGTTACACTACATGAGACTACATCAGGCACATACTAGGTGAGGTTTCTGCCTGTCAACACACACGTTACACTACATGAGACTACATCAGGCACATACTAGGTGGGGTTTCTGCCTGTCAACACACACGTTACACTACATGAGACTACATCAGGCACATACATCACTAGGGTGACTACATCAGGCACATACTAGGTGAGGTTTCTGCCTGTCAACACACACGTTACACTACATGAGACTACACTACAGGTGAGACTACATCAGGCACATCTAGGTGAGGTTTCTGCCTGTCAACACACACGTACACTACATGGTTTTTCTGCCTGTCACACACACGTACACTACATGGTGACATACTAGGTGAGGTTTCTGACTGTCAACACACACGTTACACTACATGAGACTACATCAGGCACATACTAGGTGAGGTTTCTGCCTGTCAACACACACGTTACACTACATGAGACTACATCAGGCACATACTAGGTGAGGTTTCTGCCTGTCAACACACACGTTTACATGCCTGTCAACACACACGTTACACTACATGAGACTACATCAGGCACATACTAGGTGAGGTTTCTGCCTGTCAACACACACGTTACACTACATGAGACTACATCAGGCACATACTAGGTGAGGTTTCTGCCTGTCAACACACACGTTACACTACATGAGACTACATCAGGCACATACTAGGTGAGGTTTCTGCCTGTCAACACACACGTTACACTACATGAGACTACATCAGGCACATACTAGGTGAGGTTTCTGCCTGTCAACACACACGTTACACTTACACTACATGAGACTACATCAGGCACATACTAGGTGAGGTTTCTGCCTGTCAACACACACGTTACACTACATGAGACTACATCAGGCACATACTAGGTGAGGTTTCTGCCTGTCAACACACACGTTACACTACATGAGACTACATCAGGCACATACTAGGTGAGGTTTCTGCCTGTCAACACACACGTTACACTACATGAGACTACATCAGGCACATACTAGGTGAGGTTTCTGCCTGTCAACACACACGTTACACTACATGAGACTACATCAGGCACATACTAGGTGAGGTTTCTGCCTGTCAACACACACGTTACACTACATGAGACTACATCAGGCACATACTAGGTGAGGTTTCTGCCTGTCAACACACGTATGCAAGACTAATTCTAAGATCTCAGGTGCTTAACAGAGCACCACGATACTCAAAACATTAATATTGGCGATTATCACGAGATCTTAACATACATAGGTATTTAGTATTCAAAGAAGGAAACGGGATAATACTAAAAGTCACTATAAAAACATCCAATATAACAACAAAACTACGATGTAATATTTTACATCTCAGCAAAACAAAGAAAAATAATGCAAACTAGTTACATGTAATATAATATTACTGAAAAGCAGACTGTAACACAGCATAAAATATAACATAAAATAAACACCAATTGCTATATGCTAGGAAACACTTTTTACCACTTACAATTGAATCAAAAACAGTAAAGACACCTATAACATATTTGAGTCTCATTGAAAATTTTCATCATAAAGTCCTTGAAATGATTTATACATGATAAAAAATATGCAATCGTAGTGCTACACCTTTCTAAATGATAACTGTGTAGTTGCTGAAACCCTCGGGGTAATAACCCTATTGCCTCTAGATATCTAAACTCAATTATACATCCATATAAACAGCTCTCCATGCTCACACCCAAGTCTAGGAAAATAGCCCGTCGTATCCCCTTACCCATTTTGCAAATCCCATAAATCCCTTAATGTGAAATTTCGATAACCCTCACTAAAATCTCTCTCCCATCTCCCTCCATACACCCCTTTATTTCTACACTGTGTCCTATAAAAAGTTGCTGCCAATGCATTAATTCTTGCACGCACGTCCGCCTCCCTCATAGCCCACATCATGTATATATAATCCGTAATCATGTACCCAATCGCATTCTCAACCCTTTTATTCACCCCAGTTATATCTAAACTTAAAACCCTCAAAACCTGCAAACCCCCTCCCCCCACTAACCTTAAAACCTTACCCATCCAAACCCTTATAAGTTCAATACAATCGCAAAAATATACCGTATGATAAATAGTCGCCAATCCTCCACAATCCTTGCATTCCCCATCCTCTCGTATTCTCTTATAGAATAAAACCATTCCTGACGGCAAGATTCCATGTAAAAATCTATACATAACTTCTCTGACTTTAGGTTTTAAACGCAATTTATTTAAACGCCCCCAAATATTATGCCAATCATACATCGGATAAACTCCTTCTACCGCCGCTACCAGAGCCTTACCATCTGCCCTATCAAGATTTCTCAATTTAATTTGTGAGTGATCCCTCACGTTTATGAAGACCCGTAACATTGCCTCACCCATCATGAACTCCCGACCCCCCCACCACCGTCGCATATCCTGATGTATCCTATGAAGACCGTCTTCTTTCGCCCCCCCCTCCCGCTTATAACTATGTTTTAAATACATACTTATTATCCTCTTTTCGACATCTATAAGACCCAGCCCTCCACGGCCAACCGGGAGTGTGACAACCGCTCTACTTAACCATTCGCTCCCTGTTCCCCAAATGAATCTAAAAACACTTTTTTGTAACCTTTTTAATTCACAACGAAGTATCGGAAATATTACCGTAACATGCCATAGTTTACTATATAATAGCACATTCGTTGTTATCACCCTTTGTTGCAAACTTAAATTAGCAGCTCTTAACCCACTAAGACGCTTCAGAACACTATCAACGATACGCACGGAATTTATTTGTTGTGCTGACTTGATATCATTTACATAAACGATCCCACATATCTTTATTTGGTCCACCCTTTCCCACCTTTCAGCAACCATTCCTTCCTCACGTGACCCTTTTCCAAGATTCATATACTTTGTTTTCCCCATGTTGATCGTCATGCCAGTAGCCTTTTCAAAAACTTTCACTAACTTTTCTACCCGAATCAAATCCATGTTTTCTCTCACCAAAATCGTCGTGTCGTCGACATATCCAACAATGCCCGCTCCCCCATCCCTTACATTACCCATCCCCTTTGCTTCCAATAAAACCCTTATCCCTCTATAAAGGGATCTTGAAAACAAGCAAAAAAAATTTGTGAAAGGGGACAACCTTGACGCAAACCCCTTCCCATCTGAATCCGATCTCCCAACCTCCCATTCACCTGCACACGCAAAGATGCCTCCTGATACATTAATTTGGCCCATGATATAATTTCCGCCCCAAACCCCTGCCATCTCATTATCTTCCATAACGTCTCCCGTTCCACACTATCATATGCCGCCTCCCAATCTATAGCCAATACCCCCCCCCCTCCCAATCTTACTCTTTCTTCAATAAAACTTCTAATCATACCGTGACCTTCATACATAGACCTGCCCGGCACCCCATATTGTCCCTTGTCAATCACTTTGCCCAGGACTTTTTTTATTCTGTTGGCCAAGATCCTTCCAAAAATTTTATAGTCCCCACATAATAACGAGATTGCACGATAATCTTTAACCGTTAATGGCTCACCTTTAGGAACTAGGACGACCACAGCCAACCTTTGTTGTTCCCCTAAAACCCCATCCCGCTTCATGATATTGAATAAACGTACCAAAAACCCCTTTAAAACGTTCCAATTTTGAAGATAAAAGTCGCTGGGCAACCCATCTATTCCTGGCGCCTTACCTAATTGCGCCCCAGATAAAGCCTCCCAAGTCTCACACTCCGTTATCGGCCCTCCCAACATCAAACGATCATGCTCCTCCAGCTCACAACGCACAAACCTACCGATTGACTGCAATGCAATTTCACTTATTCCAACACTTTGCGTTTTCAATTTAACCCAAGCATCAATATACCCACTCATACCCTCCGTCGTCGTCAACACCTGATTCACTCTATACCCCTGCATACCTACCTGGACATTCAACCCCATTAACTCCATTGCTTTGCGACGTCTGTGTTGATTCCTCAACACACACGCCGACGGCCGATCTCCCCACAAAACCTCTTCGATTCCACCCTTAAGCCTTTCCCCATCAAACCTTTCGTTTTGTAAATTTCGTAGTTGCTCCTTAATTCGTTCAATTTCTGTAACAGGATAATTAGCATTCGCTTGTACATAGCAGTCGCGCAACTGCCCCTCTAAATATCGTTGGAAACCATACTGTAACTGATTATATCTCACTCCCTGACTAATATAATATTCCTTAATTCGCTTTTTGGCTATCGTTTCCCACCAATTAACCAAAGCCACATCTCCAGGTGCTTCAACCACAAGGCGTTCCCACATATGCCCAAAAGACAAACGACTTTCCTCTCTCTTCAATAACTTTACATTTAATTTCCAAAATGACGGACCCCTTCTAGGCACACCCTCAATATCTACATCCAGTACAACTCCTCTATGATCCGAAAAAACCACATTTATCACACTCACTCTCCGCACTGTAACCGCACAAGACACGTACATTCTATCCAATCTCGCCGCATAATCTCGTCTAATGAAAGTATGCTCCACCATGCCACCCCCCCCACACACATCCATTAAACCCACACTCGTCAATAAATCTCCCAGGAACCCCAAGCAACAACCCGCTCCTCGAGGCTCTACGTCTTTTCGTCGTATTACACAATTCCAGTCTCCCCCTATTATCGCTACATTTGGTAAACTACGTAGATAATATACTAATACATCTTGTACAAAATGAGTTTTAAGTCGTACATCTCCCTCGGCCGGCCCATATACACCTACAAAACTTATATGTACTCTACCCCATAAACCATCCACCCTAATCACTCTCCCCTCCCCCCTTTCACTATGGCGTACTACAAACGGGCTATTTTCCTTTACCAGAATGGCGACGCCTCCTTTTAACCTCGTCGCATATTCCATATACACATCGTAACCATCCATTTCTAACTCATATCCAATTCTGTAATTGTGTTCTTGGATAAATACCACATCCACATCTAGACGCACCAAAAATTCATTAAACCACTTTCGCTTCCGCTCAGATCTCAAACCGTTAATATTTATTGTCAAAACCTTAAAGTCAATTAATGGGATTTTCCTTTGGTTCTAGGTATAGACTTTTCACTTATACATTTTACACCTCTATCCCTCTCCCCTTTTTTGGGAATCACCTTGATAAACTCTTGTTTCGTGGATTCACTGTTCCCTTTCCTCTGTACATCCGCCCAAGACTTTTTCCCTGGCCTTTGGGCAGGAGTAAGCACGTCGTCTGAGTCTGATGGGGTCGCAGTTCGCTTTCGCGTCCTACCCTCCACCTGCATTGGGATTTCTTTAGTACTATCATGATGCACCTCCACTTCTGCTATATTCACCATCATACCATGCGACACACCAGACTCAATGCTTTCATCCGTCGCCTCACCATGATGCTCAACATATCCCAAATTTGCACCTGGATCCTCCACACGGTTGACGATCGACTCGTCTAACAATACATCCAGTGCCTTCACTAAAGACGCTGCTACATCCTCGTCCCCCGTAGTGGGCAGAGTCTCTTCAAATACTTTATTTATGTCCAGTGACGGTGATTCTTCTCGCTGTTTTGCATCCTCCAAAGCATTCTCCTGCGCTTTTTCTACCTCTTCACTCCAAGATGTCCGTTGTCGAGACGGGTGAGCATAAGACTGTTCTCGTCCCTCAACTTCCTCGACCTCTTCCGGTTGTTGATGTTGCGATATTTGGAGATTCCCACGATGCTTACTACACTGTGCCGCTATGTGGTCATACGACCCACACAGCCGACACGTACGACGTTGCCCCGCATATGTTACATATACTTGAGTTCGAAATGCTTGCAACATAATATAGGACGGTATGGGATGGCGTAAGGTCATTTTGACTGAATATGTTCCCTCCAAACTTCCAGCATAAGGTCCAGCGGCCCACCGACCTGCAGAGGCCATATGAACCGTACCATAATTACGTAGTTCATCTTTTATAACAAATTCATTCGCCTCAAAAGGCACATTCCTTATTTTAACCCATGTGTAGTGTCGTGATACATCATGAAGACGTACTGATACAGCTGAATTGACGGCTATAATGGTCTCTTGATACTTATCCACCACCGCTTCATAAACATTTGCTGACGTCATTTTAACGAAGATCCGTGTCGTCCCATTAAGTGCTACACCACATATCTCTTCATTTGCGATACCGTAGGTATCACGGATAATCGCCGGTAGTAACAAGTCCATCGTGGCTCCGGTGACAGCCCCACGGGTCAACTCAACGCAAACAGTGTTGATGCGCCTGTAGCTATGCAGCGCCATGTTGGTAAATGAGCAGCTCACGCCCTCACTACTCAAAGGTTGTGAAGAACTGATGGTAGCTCGCCTGAAAACAGCAGAGGGGTGCAGAGCACAACTGCACTCCACCGTGGTCAGGCAGCGAATGACTCCATTAATTATGCTACTACCTGTGTCTCTTCATTGGTACCTTCTGGAGCTGGATTTGACAACAATCACTACTACCTGTGACCACAGTGGTACAACTGGCTTCTAGTTCCACTCCAGTGGTTCTTGAGAGCTCTACCAATAACACTGTCAAAGTCGCAGAATCGGAAGACCATCATTCAGATATTTGTACATATTAGGCTTGCTTTATTTGATGTATTTATTTAATTTTTCACATCATTTGCTTCAGACAAGAAGAGTTCATATTTGTTTTATATTTTTTGAGAAATTTTGCTTATATTTAATTAATTGTTTATCTTATTTTGTTATTCATATTTGTTTTCTTTTCATCAGGAGGAGGCGGGGCCTTTCAAATGCCATTTGAGGGTCTGAGGGACCCTTACACCTCCTTACAGTCCAAGAGTGTGTGTACTCACCTACGTATTTCTGGTTGCAGGTGTGTGTGTGTGTGTGTGTGTGTGTGTGTGTGTGTACGTACGCGCATATTTCTCATCATACACATTGCTGATTAACAAGTACTCACGATTTCCGTATTTCTTAAGCCTTTCTTATTAACATTAATAAGCCTTATTTAAACTTCAGGAAGAGCAAAACGTATCATAAAAGTATTCTATTTGTTGAATATATAAATATACTTTTATCTAGTGAAAGAATATCATGGTGGAAGTAAGAGAACTGTGGAAAATATCGGTATTTTCCAGAATCCGTAACACGCATCCCGCAGTTGGGGGAATGGCGGCATAATAGGGAGGGGACGACGCTGGAAACAGGTGTTAATTCTGCATATACTTAATTCTATGAATTAGCCTCTTAACTACTTAGCTAATTATGCGATACAAAGGGGGGGGGGGTAACGGATTCTAGAAAATACCGATATTTTCGAAAAGATCTATATAATTTTACTCTGAAACACCTGCTGATGTTACTGACACGTACACGAGCATGCGAATGCGGCACCAGTTTGGAACCACACACCTAGCCAAGCATGTAAAGAAACTAGAGAAAGTGCAAAGGTTTGCAACAAGACTAGTCAGAGCTAAGAGGTATGCAATGGACACCTGTGTGTCTGTCAGCTTGTTGACGACGTATAGGTAATGCTAGAAATAAACACATAATGGGTCCAGGAACTGGGCCCCAAAGTTTTGATAGCTGAACAAGTTACAAAGGTAATGAACTCCAGGTAGATCTGGTCACAGTCATGACAAGTCGTTTAGCAGTAGTTACACTTCCCATAAACAATAAATGCCTTAGGCATCTCCTTCCCCGCCACAGGCAACCTGGGGAAGTCTGAGCCGCGGCTGGGAGCTGCAGTCAGGTTTCAGCTGTGAGAAGGATGCCTTCCCAGCCGCGGCTCAGACTTCCTCATGTTGCTTGTGGCGGGAAAGAGATGCTTAATTAAGGCATTTATTGTTTATGAGAAGTGTAACTACTGCCTTAAGCTAAACGACTTGTCATGATTGTGACCAAATCTAGTTTATTACCTTTGTAACTTGTTCAACTATCAAAACTTTGGGGTCCAGTTCCTGGACCCATTATGTACCTCTGTAATCTTTTGACTACCGTCCACACCATGGGTATTGGGTACATAATAAAGATATTAAACTAACTAAACGACTATCTCTAAGTTAGCTTAAATATGTGTATTAGTAATTGTAGCGCATAATAAGCTCAGGAGTTAAGAGGATAATTCTTAAAATTAAGTATATACAGAATTAACACCTGTCTCCAGCGTTATCTCTCCTCTTTTATGCCCCCTTTACCCCAGTGGGGGGGTAACGGATTCTAGAAAATACCGATATTTTCCAAAAGAACTTCATAAGTTTACTTTGAAACACCTGCTGATGTTACTGAGACGTACACGTGCACGCGAACACACACACACACACACACACACACACACACACATATACAATGGACACCTGTGTGTCTGTCAGCTTGCTGACGACGTACAGGTAATGCTGGAAATAAACACAATGTACAGTAGTCCATAACCCCGTAAATCAGTAAGTAATTTACCGTAAGGTTGGTGGGGGCTCGATCCTCCGTCTGTTAGTAGGGACATTACAAATGTATTATGCACATATAACAGATAAAAGACTGAAAATGAACCACAAGAGTACATAAGAAGAGGCACACCTGTCTACTTTCTCTTCTCTCTGTCTCATTTCGTCCCTCTGCTCTATTCCCACTCTTCTCCTCATTTTTTTTCTCTCCATAATTAAACAAAAAATTTTTATTTTTCCTTAACTACGGAAATTAATGTAAAATTTGATATTTTCTTCACCTGTGGAAAATTGCATTTATCTGAATGTAACTAATTATGTACATAACAGTAAATGATAACAAAGATAATTATTATTTATCAGAGTTACATCGACAAGTAGGAATTTGGGACACCTAGGTCACAAAAGTGTCCCCCTTCGATACCTACCACTGTCATATCCACAAGTTGCTCTGGACCTATTAATTATAAATGAAATATACATACACCAGGAATACTGGTAAATATATAAATTTGTGGACTGTATATTAAATTAAAAAATGATTATATATAAATACACATATATTAAATTAAAAAATGATTATATATAAATACACATATACATAACAGAAGGAAAATATATCTTAATATCACTCACCAATTTGACTGGATATTAAGTTGTATCATACTCAGAAAAACCTCACTAACTAAATTTATGAAAATAATGCTGGCCAGAATTATACACAAATCTAGAGAGATTATCTGAGGTTCCTGGAGCTGTCTTGTTCAGTCGTTATGCAGGAATGCACATCCAACAATTTCGCCTCCTATTTGAGAGGTGTCAATCCAATTTTAACCTCTAGAGCATGATAAATTCTTCCTATTACAACGTTTCTAATACAAATTCAAAACCCAAGATGGCGAGTCTCCTACGCAGACGCAGGCTTTCCGTTTTCTATGACATAAATATTATTAAATACAGTATGGCCATCTATTTACATATAAATACTGAATTTCTGGAAAATATATACAGTATTTTCCACATCACCTTTCTGAAGCCTCACAGACTGGTGGACACATTCCACTACTCTGACTCTGGTGGCTAAAACTCTCGCTTCACATGGCCAGTGTCTGGGTTCGATTCCCAGCCAGAGTAGAAACATTGGGCATGTTCCTTTACACCTGTTGTCTATGTTCCTCATCAGTAAAATAGGTACCTGGGTGATAATGGACTGGTGTGGGTCACATCCTGGGACACTGACCTAATTTGCCCAAAATGTTCAGCATAACAAGCGGCTTTCTATAAAGTATTATATCACTGATTTCAGGTAGGCCTGTGTACCATGTACATGTACTTGTAGTAAATAAAGATATTATTATTATTATTATTATTATTATTATTATTATTATGTAGACAGCCTGTACTGTCTGCACAGACAGCCCATGCTGTCTGCCAGCTTAGTTCATATTTCACGCCACTCAGGTGTTGCCCTCTGTAGCCAGGCCTCTCGGTAGGCACGCCAGCCTGCCAGCCCATGCCTCTCTCTCACTCTCACAGCGGCCTAGCAGCAACACACAAGGCCTCCCAGCTCTCTCTCGTGGGATGGCCCTGCCCGGGCCATGGGCACAAACACACAAGCCTGTAGACCCACCACTACTTAAGAATAAACGAAGAAGCCTCCGAAGACGTATCATTAACCACCCGCTTACAACCTACCAAACAAATTCCCTTTTTATAAATGCTACCAGCGGTGGTTGCAGCAGTGTGTTTGCCCAAAGCGAGGAAGGAAGAGGGATGAAGTCATCTTCACTTCATCATCTCATGCAAGAAGCATCCGTCTCTCAACGAGTTATCCTGATGTCGTGTCTGCACGTTTGAGCATCCAGACACAGGTACAAGCAGGATCCAGACCGAAATTTGCCGAAATTCTCCGAGAATTGTAAGTGGCGTCACAGTGACCCCACGCTACACTGACTCCACGCTACAGTGTCCCACGCTGTTTCTCAAGTCACGTGTTCAGCGTCACTTGTATGTTGCTGTTGTTGTTCAGCTCAGCACAGCTGTTTCAGCAAGCCAGAGGTGAGTTTTGTGGTGATTTCTGCGTCCAGTGTGAGTTCTCTACGTATTTGTGGGTGGTGGAGGAGAGGAGAGGAAGTGGCTGTTCCTCACCTTGCCCATGCTCGCCCTACTCACGCTCACCCGTCTACCATACACCACTCACCACTGCCCACTCCCTCTGCTGTGTTTTCTGCTGTTTTCCATGTGAATTCATTGCCAGAGCTGTGTATCCGAGTGCCCGAGGCCACTCGAAGCTACGTGGACCAGCATGCCACGTAGATCATGACACCACGTGGATCACGACGCCAGGTGGGTGTGGGCGATGTCACATAGACCTACGAGCTACGTGAGTTACCAGATGTCCCAGGCCACATGCTGTGGTCTGCTGCCCGCATCACATCGACGTCACCCACGATGCTGCCCGACTTCATGACGTCACGATGTCTGCTGACGTCACCTCGAGATGTCTGCTGACGTCACAGTGCTGCTGACGTAACCTCGCGTCATCACGCCTGACATCACATGATGTCACCATCGAGTGTTTCTAGTAATTATTTTAGTATTGTCGAGAAGACTGAGAGAAGATATATGTCGTGTTAATTAATTCCTCTCAGTCAGTGTTCTCACATTTTAGTATGTCATAGTGTCAGTTTTGTGCACAGAAAAGCATCATTTGCTAGTTTAAGCCATGATATACCGCGGGTGTTTAAAGTTTTCCGTGTGTCCAGTGAGGTCTGAGCCAGACCTGAGTAGCACCACCTGTGCTACTCAGTCACCTGTGTACTGGTCACCTGTGTGACCAGTACGTTTGACAGCTGATGTCAAGACAGCTCCGAGTGACAGAGCCCTCTTGTACAGAAAGCTTTTATGCTCGTCGCTCAACAACAACATACTAATCATGCATCCGATTACCTCAAAATAAATCCATTACCTCCTGCCTCCCTTCTCTCCTCTCATTTCTCGCTATGTCAGCTTTCCCTCCCTACCTCTCCCCAAGCTCCCCAAAACCATTCCTCCAGCTTGGCGTCAGTTATCACGTCAGTTGGTCTCAGCACAGAGTGCTCACTGTACTCGCTCCACATCGTCAATATTCTCACTCTCATTCGCTCTCAGGTGAGTTAAAATATCAAGGAAATCCCTCAGTTTTCTCACTTTTCAAGGGCGAACTTAAATGTTTAGGATATTTCTGTGTAAATCCTAAGTATTTACTTATTTTCTTCGTGCATCCTAATACCTGTATCCTAGTACTAGTGTCCACGGGATAGATATGGCGTGTACAGTAAGGTTGCCACTGCCGTCTACAGGATGGATATGGCGTGCACAATAAACTAGCCACTATTATCCAAAGGATATAAATTATATACACAAACTAGCCACAGCGGTCAACGGGATGGATTTGAAATACACAGCGATCTAGCCACATCTAAGGCAATATCTAATCCTCTCGTGCATAGGAACTATTGTATCCCCTTCCAGTGACCAACCACCCACCTACTAGCCAGGTTTAATTATTCTTAACCTGACTTACAAAAATTAGCTACTTCCTCGTCTTAATGATATGCTCCGCCACCAGTCAGAATGTGACTTACGAAAACATTAATGGAATTTACCAAAATAAGATTAGCACACAAAGCTGAAGCTAAAATTGATACGCTAAAGTATTAATGGTCATAGAACGCCTGGGAAATAGAAGCTTTGATTTATACAAGAAGAGAGTAGCTACAGCTTGTGTTGTTAGGTAAGACACATATGCAACAGTTAGGTATCTTTATTTCGAAACGTTTCGCCTACGCAGTAGGCTTCTTCAGTCGAGTACAGAAAAGTTGATAGAAGCAGAAGATACTTGAAGACGATGTAATCAGTCCATCACACTTGAAGTTTTGTGGTGGTCAGTCCCTCAGTCTGGAGAAGAGTATTGTTCCATAGTATGAAACAATATTGTTTCAGACTATGGAACAATGCTCTTCTCCAGACTGAGGGACTGACCACCTCAAAACTTCAAGGATGATGGACTGATTACATCGTCTTCAAGTATCTTCTGCTTCTATCAACTTTTCTGTACTCGACTGAAGAAGCCTACTGCGTAGGCGAAACGTTTCGGAATAAAGATACCTAACTGTTGCATATGTGTCTTACCTAACAACCTGTCGGTATTTTATACCATTTTAATGTTCAAGGAAGACGTCACTGGTATCAAGGAACGGCATCAGGGATGAAGGGTAGATTTTATTGGATAAATTTGCAGAGTAGACAGAGCCTTGCCACGGATGTGTGTGTTAGTGCAGAGCTGACAGACATTGTATAAAGTTGATATAAGGTGTGTATAAGAGTAATAGACAGTGTGTTTCGATAGACTATACGTGAAAGGTAAATAATAGAGACAAAATGAAGGGTTAAAAACATGTGCAACATGTGCTTTTTTTTGTAAGTAGACGTTTCGCCACCCAGTGGCTTTATCAATGCAAATTCAAGGATATAAAATGAAGACATTAAAACTATATACACAGAGGAGGTAATCAGTCCCCCAGCCAGGGAGTGAAGGGACTGATTACAACGTCTTTTGCTTTCAGTTCTTCTGTCTTCCAATTATGTCTTTGTATTGGAACTGATAAAGTACAAATACATGGATGGCGAAATGTCTACACATAAAGATACCTAGATATTGCACGTATCTAAAGCTACATCTTGATAAACTGTGTGTAAAGTAGGAAGGTAGAGAGAAAGAGAGAGTGACTGTAGGGGATTCTAACATACAGCACACAGTCATGTATCACTGATGTGTGTCAGTTATCACTGTAGTTCACACAGTTATGTATCACTGACGTGTGTCAGTTATCACTGTAGTTCACACAGTCATGTATCACTGATGTGTGTCAGTTATCACTGTAGTTCACACAGTTATGTATCACTGACGTGTGTCAGTTATCACTGTAGTTCACACAGTTATGTATCACTGACGTGTGTCAGTTATCACTGTAGTTCACACAGTTATGTATCACTGACGTGTGTCAGTTATCACTGTAGTTCACACAGTCATGTATCACTGACGTGTGTCAGTTATCACTGTAGTTCACACAGTCATGTATCACTGACGTGTGTCAGTTATCACTGTAGTTCACACAGTCATGTATCACTGACGTGTGTCAGTTATCACTGTAGTTCACACAGTTATGTATCACTGACGTGTGTCAGTTATCACTGTAGTTCACACAGTTATGTATCACTGACGTGTGTCAGTTATCACTGTAGTTCACACAGTCATGTATCACTGACGTGTGTCAGTTATCACTGTAGTTCACACAGTCATGTATCACTGACGTGTGTCAGTTATCACTGTAGTTCACACAGTCATGTATCACTGACGTGTGTCAGTTATCACTGTAGTTCACACAGTCATGTATCACTGACGTGTGTCAGTTATCACTGTAGTTCACACAGTCATGTATCACTGACGTGTGTCAGTTATCACTGTAGTTCACACAGTCATGTATCACTGACGTGTGTCAGTTATCACTGTAGTTCACACAGTCATGTATCACTGACGTGTGTCAGTTATCACTGTAGTTCACACAGTCATGTATCACTGACGTGTGTCAGTTATCACTGTAGTTCACACAGTCATGTATCACTGACGTGTGTCAGTTATCACTGTAGTTCACACAGTCATGTATCACTGACGTGTGTCAGTTATCACTGTAGTTCACACAGTCATGTATCACTGACGTGTGTCAGTTATCACTGTAGTTCACACAGTCATGTATCACTGACGTGTGTCAGTTATCACTGTAGTTCACACAGTTATGTATCACTGACGTGTGTCAGTTATCACTGTAGTTCACACAGTCATGTATCACTGACGTGTGTCAGTTATCACTGTAGTTCACACAGTTATGTATCACTGACGTGTGTCAGTTATCACTGTAGTTCACACAGTCATGTATCACTGACGTGTGTCAGTTATCACTGTAGTTCACACAGTCATGTATCACTGACGTGTGTCAGTTATCACTGTAGTTCACACAGTCATGTATCACTGACGTGTGTCAGTTATCACTGTAGTTCACACAGTCATGTATCACTGACGTGTGTCAGTTATCACTGTAGTTCACACAGTCATGTATCACTGACGTGTGTCAGTTATCACTGTAGTTCACACAGTCATGTATCACTGGCGTGTGTCAGTTATCACTGTAGTTCACACAGTCATGTATCACTGACGTGTGTCAGTTATCACTGTAGTTCACACAGTCATGTATCACTGACGTGTGTCAGTTATCACTGTAGTTCACACAGTTATGTATCACTGACGTGTGTCAGTTATCACTGTAGTTCACACAGTCATGTATCACTGACGTGTGTCAGTTATCACTGTAGTTCACACAGTCATGTATCACTGACGTGTGTCAGTTATCACTGTAGTTCACACAGTCATGTATCACTGACGTGTGTCAGTTATCACTGTAGTTCACACAGTTATGTATCACTGACGTGTGTCAGTTATCACTGTAGTTCACACAGTCATGTATCACTGACGTGTGTCAGTTATCACTGTAGTTCACACAGTCATGTATCACTGACGTGTGTCAGTTATCACTGTAGTTCACAGTCATGTATCACTGACGTGTGTCAGTTATCACTGTATTTCACACAGTCATGTATCACTGACGTGTGTCAGTTATCACTGTAGTTCACACAGTCATGTATCACTGACGTGTGTCAGTTATCACTGTAGTTCACACAGTTATGTATCACTGACGTGTGTCAGTTATCACTGTAGTTCACACAGTCATGTATCACTGACGTGTGTCAGTTATCACTGTAGTTCACAGTCATGTATCACTGACGTGTGTCAGTTATCACTGTATTTCACACAGTCATGTATCACTGACGTGTGTCAGTTATCACTGTAGTTCACACAGTCATGTATCACTGACGTGTGTCAGTTATCACTGTAGTTCACACAGTTATGTATCACTGACGTGTGTCAGTTATCACTGTAGTTCACACAGTCATGTATCACTGACGTGTGTCAGTTATCACTGTAGTTCACACAGTCATGTATCACTGACGTGTGTCAGTTATCACTGTGGTTCACACAGTCATGTATCACTGACGTGTGTCAGTTATCACTGTAGTTCACACAGTTATGTATCACTGATGTGTGTCAGTTATCACTGTAGTTCACACAGTCATGTATCACTGATGTGTGTCAGTTATCACTGTAGTTCACACAGTCATGTATCACTGATGTGTGTCAGTTATCACTGTAGTTCACACAGTCATGTATCACTGATGTGTGTCAGTTATCACTGTAGTTCACACAGTCATGTATCACTGATGTGTGTCAGTTATCACTGTAGTTCACACAGTCATGTATCACTGATGTGTGTCAGTTATCACTGTAGTTCACACAGTGGTGACGGTGACCTCGCTCAGTGGTGACGTTGACCTTGCTTATTCCATGGGTGGAGTGGAAAGTGGGCTGGGCAGGTGTTTTCGTTTATGCGTCTGGTTTTGGCTTAAGGGGGACCTGCCTAACGTTGGCCGCCTGGCCTGCTGCAGTATTTCTTTTTTCTTGTGCTCTTATAAGCGAGAGACGTAGGTGCTGAGCAGGCTTTTGGCTTCAGCTCCCTCGGTGCCCTGGTGATGGACCAGGTGCTTCAGCTCCCTCGATGCCCTGGTGATGGACCAGGTGCTTCAGCTCCCTCGGTGCCCTGGTGATGGACCAGGTGCTTCAGCTCCCTAGGTGCCTTGGTGATGGACCAGGTACTTCAGCTCCCTCGGTGCCCTGGTGATGGACCAGGTGCTTCAGCTCCCTCGGTGCCCTGGTGATGGACCAGGCGCTTCAGCTCCCTCGGTGCCCTGGTGATGGACCAGGTACTTCAGCTCCTTCGATGCCCTGGTGATGGACCAGGTGCTTCAGCTCCTTCGGTGCCCTGGTGATGGACCAGGTGCTTCAGCTCCTTCGGTGCCCTGGTGATGGACCAGGTGCTTCAGCTCCCTCGATGCCCAGGTGATGGACCAGGTACTTCAGCTCACTCGGTGCCCTGGCGATGGACCAGGTGCTTCAGTTCCCTCGGTGCCCTGGTGATGGACCAGGTACTTCAGCTCCCTCGGTGCCCTGGTGATGGACCTGGTGATTCAGCTCCCTCGGTGCCCTGGTGATGGACCAGGTGCTACAGCTCCCTCGGTGCCCAGGTGATGAACCAGGTACTTCAGTTCTCTCGGTGCCCTGGTGATAGACCAGGTGCTTCAGCTCCCTCGGTGCCCTGGTGATGGACCAGGTACTTCAGCTCCTTCGATGCCCTGGTGATGGACCAGGTGCTTCAGCTCCTTCGATGCCCTGGTGATGGACCAGGTGCTTCAGCTCCTTCGGTGCCGTGGTGATGGACCAGGTGCTTCAGCTCCCTCGGTTCCCTGGTGATGGGCCAGGTGCTTCAGCTCCCTCGGTTCCCTGGTGATGGACCAGGTACTTTAGCTCCCTCGGTGCCCTGGTGATGGACCAGGTGCTTCAGCTCCCTCGGTGCCCTGGTGATGGACCAGGTATTTCAGCTCCCTCGGTGCCCTGGTGATGGACCAGGTACTTCAGCTCCCTCGGTGCCCTGGTGATGGACCAGGTGCTTCAGCTCCCTCGGTGCCCTGGTGATGGACCAGGTACTTCAGCTCCCTCGGTGCCCTGGTGATGGACCAGGTACTTCAGCTCCCTCGGTGCCCTGGTGATGGACCAGGTGCTTCAGCTCCCTCGGTGCCCTGGTGATGGACCAGGTGCTTCAGCTCCCTCAGTATCCTCTTTAATAGTGCCCTGGTTATCAAAACTTATTCCATGGATGGAGTTGAAGGTCGGTTGTGGGCCTCGGTTTGAGGAAGCTCAATGGCGACGTGTACTTATCTCAGTGAGGACGTTTGTGTGCTCTCTTTGGACTGAACCAAGATGCCCTCCATCGAGCAACTTTACCAGCAGCTTAAGGAAGAATTGAGGGTAGTGAAGTTGGAGATACGGCAATTGACTGAGGAAAACAAGAGGATTCGTAGTAGTCCTCCTGTTTTGAGTCCTCAGGTCAAGAAGGGAACCTGGACAGTGGCTGGACAGCATGGAACGAAGTTGACGATCAAGAAGAATGGAAAGACAGAAACGAAGAAGAAGAAAGAGAATGCTGTGGAAACTGTTGTGGAAACATCCAATGCATTCTCCGTGCTACCCGACGAATGTGAGTCGACTACTGGGAACGTCACGACGAACGTCACCAAGGAAGGTAGGTAAGACACATAGGCAACAGTTAGGCAACTTCATTCCGAAACGTTTCGCCTACACAGTAGGTTTCTTCAGTCGAATACAGAAAGTAGGCAGGAACAGTAGAGACGTGAAGACGATGTAATCAGTCCATCACCCTTGAAGTGGTAGAATTTGAGGTTGTCAGTCTCTCAGCCTGGAGAAGTTCAGTTCCATAGTCAGGAACTATCTGAAGATCAAGGGACAGTGCAGAGACTTAAATACTGTCGGAAGGAGAGGTGCAGAGTGTAGTAGTAGTGAGAATGTAGCCACTGAGAGGTCAGGTCCCTCTCAGATCCAACAGTTCTCACTTGAAAGGGTTGTCCAAGGTGTTTTCTGTACCAAGAGTCCATGTGTTGCAGTGTCTGACAAGATGAACATCAAAATGGTATACAATACCGACAGTAAATGGTATACAATACCGTCGGTATTGTATACCATTTTGACGTCACCAAGGAACGTAAGAATATTGTTGTGTTTGGGGATAGACAGGTTAGATACATGGATAGGGCCCTCTGCTTGAAGAACAGGAGTAGAAGACAGAGAGTTTGCTTTCCTGGGGCTGGGATGGAGGATATTGTTAGCCGGCTTGACAACATTATGAACGGTAATGGGATCGATCCTATTATTTGCCTCAGTGCTGGAGGCAATGATGTAGGCAAGCATAGAAGTGAGAATTTAGTTAGAAAGTTCAGGACAGCTATAGACATAATTAAGAAGAAGGGGGAGTGCCCCGTTATATGTGGCATTTTGCCAAGAAGAGGTGTTGGTAATGAATGGTTGTCCAGAGCAATTGGTATTAATTGTTGGCTGGATAAACACTGTAAGGATAATGCAGTACCATTCATTGACAACTGGGACAACTTCTATTGCTGAAATGACATGTATGCCAGGGATGGGGTTCACTTACCCAGGGCAGGTGTGGGTCTTCTTGCTAGCTCAGTTGAGGGGGTTGTTAGGCCTTTAAACTAGGATTAGTTAGAGGTATGGGTTTAGATATGATAAATAATGAGTATGGATATATTGACTTATACTCTGATACTAAGAATCTTAACAGTAACTGTCATGGAGTAACTCTGGGTAATGATAATTTCAGAAATTGTGTAAAAACAAAGATGAATCGGAAAAATGTGCAGAAGAAAAAACATATGATGGTATTTTATTCTAACAGTCGAAGTGCAAGAAATAAGATTAATGAACTACGTTTGGTAGCATGTGCTGCATTAACTGAAACTTGGAATGATTTAAAGAGTCGGAATATGATTGCTGAATGTAATATTCAAGGATTTAAGTTGTTCAATGTGGATAGATGTAATGGGAAGGGGGGAGGAGTTGCATTATATGTTCGAGAAAATATTAACTGTTTCATAAAAACATGTATAAAATTAGATGGAACAGTAACAGAATCTGTTTGGGTAGAGTTTGTAGAAGGTCAAGAAAAACTAATTCTAGGTGTAATATACCGACCTCCAGGTTTGGATCACAATAGAGGAAGACTTCTTTGGGACGAAATTGTTAGGGTTTCTAGACACAATAACTTTAGTCTATTTGACTGGAATTCTTTGACCGGTAATCTAGAATCCAGTGACTTTATGGAAATAGTTCAGGACTGTTTTTTGAATAAAGTTGGTAGAATTACCGACAATATGTAAAGTAAAAGGACACAAGTGCAACTAATGTGACATTTTATTGTGGCAACGTTTCGCTCTCCAGGAGCTTTATCAAGCCATTACAAACAATACATGGACACAGAGGGTATATAAAGGCTCAGAGTGAGGTGCAATACTAGTGAGGTACCATTTCGATGTTCACTAGTGGTAGTAGTAGTAGTAGTAGTGACAAAAATAATACAATATGGTAGAGCAATTAATTCGTACATGAGTAAAAGGATATAAAAGCTATTACTTGGGTAACATAACAATAGGGTGGACAAATATAGACTGGAAAGAGGCAGGTTGTTTCAGTGTTCACTCTCTGTAATGTGCTTTGTGTAGTATAACAGGAGAGACTATGTGATGGCAGGGTTTACTGTTTTCAGGAGGATTCTTGCTAAGACTTCGGAGATGGTGAAGCTGCCGTTGTTTTGTTTAATTGTATTCGAAACAGCGATCAGTGCTGATTCGAGGCACTTGTGTCTGCGGAAATTAGTTTCTTTGATCACTAATTGGGCGTCTCTGAATTTCATGAGATGATTGGTGGAATTTCGGTGTTGTACACAGGCGTTGTTCAAGTTATCGTTCCTACATGCGTAAATGTGTTCATTGAGGCGGGTGTCGAGGTTTCTTGCTGTTTCACCTACGTAGATCTTGTCACAGCCTCCACAGGGTATAGTATAAACTCCTGCATTGACTGGTTCGTGGTGCTTGGATTTTGTCCTGGTTAGATCCTTTATTGAAGTGCTAGAAGCGATGGCGACTCTGGTGTTAGCTTGTGAAGGTACTTTTGAGACGTTTAGTGCAACCTGGCTGTTTGGAAGAATTATAACTTTGTTGGGAGCGGTGTTGATGCTTGGAGAATTATTCAAATTCAAATTCAAAGTTTATTCTTTATAAGGATTACAATGCTGAGTTTACAGAAATTTGGTTATTGTTTGGTTTAACATGTAGTAAAATTGAGATTACAGAGTGTACCACTAGAACGCTTAGCATGGCTAGGCATTTCGGGCATACTTAGTTTTATTCTTAAATGTAAAATATTACAAATTATGAGGTAAGTTGGTATTATGGCTAAGTGACTTAATATTATTTTGTGAGTTTAGAAATGTGAATGCTTTTGTTTTGGCACAGTATATAGTTTCAGTATTGGAGTATCACAGGATTCATTATATTAAGACTGAGATTAATATTTCTGTTTATGGTCAAATGAGTGAGCGAGTGTAAGTGTGAACCACCAGGTGGTATTCGTGAAGTTAGTTGACGGGGTGTATCAGGGAGATAAGATGTTTTCTAATGGTAGTTTTGAAGGTGATGAATGTGTCTGCAGTTCTAGAGTTCTCAGGTAGGGTATTCCAGATTTTAGGGCCTTTGACATACATTGAATTTTTGTAAAGGTTTAGTCGGACATGGGGAATGTCATAGAGATGTTTGTTTCTGGTGTTATGCCTGTGGGTTCTGTCACAACTATCAAGAAAGCGTTTAAGGTCACGGTTGATATTAGAGTTTAAGGCCCTGTAGATATAGATTGCACAGTAGTAAGTGTGGATGTACTGAACTGGGAGTAAGTTTAGATCTTTGAAGAGTGGGGGGGTGTGCTGCCAGGGATGGGATTTAGTGATTATTCTTACTGCAGCTTTTTGTTGGGTTATTATTGGCTTTAGGTGTGTTGCTGCAGTTGATCCCCAAGCACAAATAGCATAGGTGAGGTATGGATAAATAAGTGAGTGGTATAGTGTGAGAAGGGCATTTTGCGGCACGTAGTATCGTATCTTGGAGAGGATCCCAACCGTTTTGGATACTTTTTTGGCTATATGCTGGATATGGGTGCTGAAATTCAGGTTATTGTCAAGGTATAAGCCTAAGAATTTTCCCCCATTATTTCTGGTAATTAGAGTGTTGTCAATCTTAATGTTAATTTGTGCATCTCCTGCTCTGCTACCAAACATAATATAGTAAGTTTTGTCAGTGTTAAGCGTAAGTTTGTTGGCTGTCATCCAAGTCGATATTTTAATCAGCTCCTCATTCACAATGGTGTTAAGGGTGGCAAGATTAGGGTGAGAGATGACATAAGTCGTGTCATCAGCAAAGAGAATGGGTTTTAGGTGTTGGGATACGTTTGGTAGGTCATTGATGTATATGAGGAAGAGCAGGGGACCAAGGACACTTTCCTGCGGAACTCCAGTATCAAGTGGCCGTGTTGCTGATGCTGTGTCTTTAATGGTGACGTACTGATACCTATTAGTAATGTAAGATTTGAAATAAGCAAGCGCATGGCCTCTTATACCGTAGTGGTCAAGTTTGTGGAGTAGGATTTCGTGGTTTACTGTGTCAAAAGCTTTTCTTAGGTCAATAAAAATTCCTAGTGGATATTCCTTATTTTCCAGTGCTGTGTAAAGCAGATCTAGCATTTTTATGATTGCATCATTAGTGCTTTTATTTTTCCTGAATCCAAACTGGCAGGGGTTGAGTATGTTTTGAGCCGTTATAAATGAATACAGTCTCCTGTGTACAAGTTTCTCGAAGATTTTGGATAGCAATGGTAAGTTAGATATTGGCCTATAGTTGTTTAAGTCTGTAGGGTCACCACCTCTTTTCTTGCAGTCTTTGATGAAAAAAGGAGGAAAATGTAACTCAGTGAATGTTTGGTGAATGTACGTACATTCCTCGTCAAGAAACTCAGGACTACAAAATCGGTATGCTCTTAGGAAAAACCCGATGATGATGCCTCTTTTGGTCTTGGTATCTTGACTGGAATAGAAGTGTGTGAGATCATTTTTATTGGTAGGTTTCCGATAAACTTGAAATCTTAGGTTGTTGTTTACTTTGTGAATGAGGATGTGGAGGAAAGGTAGCTTGTCATTGGACTCTTCTTCTAGTGTAAACTGGATCGCCGGTTCAACTGCGTTGAGCCTTGACTGAAGATTCCGTACATCAAAACGTTTGGGAGTTATTACGAGGACGTCGTCCACGTAACGTAACCAAGGGACGCTTGAAGGGATGATGTTGGCGAAGTGTTCGGACTCTAGGTGTTCCATGTATAAGTTTGCTAGGACGGCACTGACGGGGGACCCCATTCCCATGCCGTAGGTTTGTTTGTAGAGCTTATTATTGAAAGAAAAACAGTTGAAATTAACACAGAGTTCAATCAAGTCTACAAAATCTCCGAGAGGTAGAGGAAGATTAAGGTCCTGATTGACTTTATGTCGTAGAACCTCGATGGCTTTTTTGGTAGGTACTTTTGTGAAGAGGGAAGTCACATCCAAACTGCTTAGTTTCTTGTTACGGATGGAGAGGTTTCGGATGCGGTTGAGAAGGTCGCCTGAGTGTTTAAGATGAGCGGGGCTGATGGTCTCCAGAAGGCAGGAGAGATGTTTGGCAAGAACTCCGGCTAGTTTGTGTGGAGCACTGAGTGTTTAAGATGAGCAGGGCTCATCTTAAACACTCAGTTTAAACACTGAGTTTAAACACTGAGTTTAAACACTGAGTGTTTAAGATGAGCAGGGCTCATCTTAAACACTCAGTGCTCTCTGCGGATTGAACAAAGATGCTCTCCATCGAGCAACTTTACCAACAGCTTAAGGAAGAATTGAGGATGGCAAAGATGGAGATTCGGCGACTGACCGAGGAAAACAAGAAGATTCGTAGTAGTCCTCCTGTTTTGAGTCCTCAGGTCAAGAAGGGAAACTGATCAGTGCCTGGACAGCAGGGAACGAAGTTGACAATCAAGAAGACGAATGAAAAGGTAGAAACAATGAAGAAGAAAGAGACTGCCGTGGAAACTGTTGTGGAAACATCTAAAACATTCTCAGTGCTACCCGACGAATGTGAGTCGACTACTGGGAACGTCACGACGAACGACACCAAGGAAGGTAAGAATATTGTTGTTGTTGGAGATAGCCAAGTTAGGTATATGGATAGGGCGTTCTGCTTGAAGAACAGGAGTAGGAGACAGAGGGTTTGCTTTCCTGGGGCTGGGATGTAGGATATTGTTAGCCGTCCGGATGACATCATGAGAGGTAATGGGAGCAATCCTATTATCTGTCTCAGTGCTGGAGGCAACGATGTTGGCAGACGTAGGAGTGAAGACCTGATTAGCAGGTATAGGTCAGCAATAAAAATAATTAGGAGGAAAGGTGGGAACCTTGTCATATGAGTATTTTGCCAAGGAGAGGAGTTGGAAATGAATGGTTGTCCAGGGCAAGTGGTGTCAATTGCTGGCTGGACAAATACTGTAAGGAAAATGCTGTAACATTCATTGACAACTGGGACCTCTTCTATGACAGAAATGACATGTATGCCAGGGATGGGGTTCACTTATCTAGGTCTGGGGTGGGGGCACTGGTAAGTGCAGTAGAGGGAGCTAGTAGGACTTTAAACTAGGTATAGTTAGTGGTACGGGTTTTGGCAGGAAAACAGTGAAGTCCCAGTGTAGTAATATTGTGAGTTCTGGGGGAGCTAGTAATAAGCAGAACGAGGTAGATATTGAAAAGCAAGTGACACTAGGTGATAAAGACAGTAATAGGTTCAGTAGAAAAACAGAAATTAGCAGGAAGGGTAAAGAGAAAGGAGAGTGTTTCAATGTTTATTAGGCTAATAGCCGAAGTGCTAGGAATAAGATGGACGAGTTGAGATTAGTTGCTAGTGCAGGTAACATTGATGTATTTGCCTTAACTGAGACGTGGTTTAATTCAAAGAGTCGGGACATGCCTGTGGAATGTCACATTCAGGGTTTTAAACTGTTCCAAGTAGATAGAAGTATCGGGAAAGGGGGTGAGGTGGCATTGTATGTCCGAGATCGCTTGAACTGTTGCATAAAAACGGGTATTAAGTCTGAAGTAACACATACAGAGTCTGTTTGGATAGAATTTTCAGAGGGGCATGAAAAACTGATTTTAGGTGTGATATACCGTCCCCTAAACTTAGATAGGGACCAAGGGAGACTACTATGGGAGGAAATTGTTAATGCCACAAGGCGCGATAATGTAGTTATTCTAGGAGACTAACTTTAGTCATATTGATTGGAATTTCTTGACTGGGAATTTAGAATCATACGACTTCTTAGAAGTAGTTCAGGATTATTTTTTGAAGCAGTTTGTGACAGAACCTACAAGGGGAAATAACCTGCTTGACTTAGTTCTGGCAAACAATGAATCCCTTGTTAATAATTTAGAAATTTCAGAGGAACTGGGTGCTAGCGACCACAAATCAATTACATTTAGCATTGAATGGAAGCACGATAGTAGGGCTAACTCAGTAACAGTCCTAGATTTTCGCTGAGCAGATTACGATGGACTTAGAGAACACTTATCATCTGTTGACTGGGGTAACGAAGAGAGCTATCAATAAGACAGTTTTCTGAACACTATACATGCTGCTCAAAGAACGTTTATTCCGTATAAATTAGATCAAATAGAAATGACCCAAAATGGATGAATAATAGGCTGAAATATCTACTAGGGCATAAGAAGGGAATTTATAGGCGTATCAAAAGAGGTGAGTGTCATCTTAAGAATCAGTATATTGACATTAAGAGGGACGTTAAAAAGAGGATAAGAAAAGCTAAAAGGGGCTATGAAATTAAAGTTGCTAAGGATTCGAAAACTAACCCAAAAAGTTTTTTCCAGGTCTATAGAACAAAAGTTAGAGATAAGATAGGGTCCCCTTAAAAATAACTATGGGCATCTTTCTGACAAAGAGAATGAAATGTGCTCGATTTTAAATAATTATTTTCTCTGGGTTTTTACACAGGAAGACACTAACAATATTCCAGTAATTAATTTTTATAGTGGGCCAGAAGAAGATAAATTATGTAACATCACAGTCACTAGTGAAATGGTTGTGAAGCAGATAGACCTTGTTAATATCCCCTTTATTAATACCTATCTTCCACTTATGCACTTCGATCAGGTCTCCCCTCATTCTTCGTCTAACAAGTGAATGTAATTTAAGAGTCTTCAATCTTTCTTCATAAGGAAGACTTCTAATGCTATGTATTAATTTAGTCATCCTACGCTGAATGTTTTCTAACGAATTTATGTCCATTCTGTAATATGGAGACCAGAATTGAGCTGCGTAATCTAGGTGAGGCCTTACTAATGATGTATAAAGCTGCAGTATGACCTCTGGACTTCTGTTGCTTAAACTTCTTGATATAAATCCCAGTAATCTATTTGCCTTATTATGTACGCTTAGGCATTGCTGTCTTGGTTTAAGGTTGCTGCTTACCATAACCCCCAAGTCCTTTTCGCAATCTGTATGGCTAAGTTCTACATCATTTAACTTATAAGTACTAGGGTTATGGACACTCCCGAGCTTCAGAACCTTGCATTTATCTACATTGAACTGCATCTGCCACTTTTCTGACCAAGAATAGAGTTTGTTTAAATCCTCCTGAAGTTCCCTAACATCTACGTTTGAATCAATTAACCTACCTATCTTTGTGTTATCGGCGAATTTGCTCATATCACTAGTAACTCCCTCGTCAAGATCATTGATATATATTATAAACAACAACGGGCCCAAGACTGATCCCTGTGGAACGCCACTTGTTACAGATCCCCACTCGGATTTAACCCCATTTGTGGACACTCTCTGCTTCCTGTCTGTGAGCCATGACTCGATCCAAGAGAGCACTTTTCACCCAATGCCATGAGCTGCCACTTTCTTTAACAGTCTTTGGTGCAGAACTCTATCAAAAGCCTTACTAAAATCTAAGTAAATAATATCAAATTCTTTATCGTGGTCAACAGCCTCAAAAGCTTTACTGAAGAAAGTTAATAAATAAGTTAGACAAGACCGGCCTCTTGTGAATCCATGCTGAGTATCATTAATCAAGCTATGCTTATCGAGATGGCTTCTTATAAACTCAGCTATAATTGATCTAGTAATTTGCCTACAATTGAGGTCAAGCTTATTGGGTGGTAATTAGATGGTAACGACTTGTCCCCTGTTTTAAAAATAGGAATTACATTAGCCATCTTCCACATATCAGACACTACACCTGTTTGAAGAGATAAATTAAAAATATTAGTTAATGGCTCACAGAGTTCCATTTCGCATTCCTTAAGAACCCTTGAAAAAACCACATCAGGACCCGGTAACTTATTTTGCTTCAGTCAGTCTATCTGCTTCACAACCATTTTACTAGTGACTGTGATGTTACATAATTTATCTTCTGGCCCACTATAAAAATTAATTACTGAAATATTATTAGTGTCTTGCTGTGTAAAAACCGAGAGAAAATAATTATTTAAAATCGAGCACATTTCATTCTTTTGTCAGTAAGATGCCCATAGTTATTTTTAAGGGGACCTATCTTATCTCTAACTTTTGTTCAATAGACCTGGAAAAAACTTTTTGGGATAGTTTTAGAATCCCTAGCAACTTTAATTTCATAGTACCTTTTAGCTTTTCTTATCCCTTTTTTAATGTCCCTCTTAATGTCACTGTACTGATTCATAAGATGACCCTCACCTCTTTTGATACGCCTATAAATTCCTTTCTTATGCCCTAATAGATATTTCAGCCTATTATTCATCCATTTTGGGTCATTTCTATTTGATCTAATTTCTTTATACGGGATAAACGTTCTTTGAGCCTCATGTATAGTGTTCAGAAAACTGTCATATTGATAGCTCTCTTCGTTACCCCAGTCAACAGATGATAAGTGTTCTCTAAGCCCATCGTAATCTGCTAAGCGAAAATCTGGGACTGTTACTGAGTTATCCCTACTATCATACTTCCATTCAATGCTAAATGTAATTGATTTGTGGTCGCTAGCACCCAGTTCCTCTGAAACTTCTAAATTATTAACAAGGGATTCATTGTTTGCCAGAACTAAGTCAAGCAGGTTATTACCTCTTGCAGGTTCTGTCACAAACTGCTTCAAAAAATAATCCTGAACTACTTCTAAGAAGTCTTATGATTCTAAATTCCCAGTCAAGAAATTCCAATCAATATGACTAAAGTTAAAGTCTCCTAGAATTACTACATTATCGTGCCTTGTGGCCCTAACAATTTCCTTCCATAGTAGTCTCCCCTGGTCCCTATCTAAGTTTGGGGGACGGTATATCACGCCTAAAATTAATTTTTTATGCCCCTCTGAAAATTCTATCCAAACAGACTCTGTATGTGTTACTTCAGACTTAATACCCGTTTTTATGCAACAGTTCAAGCGATCTCGGACATACAATGCCACCCCAACCCCCTTCCCGATACTTCTATCTACTTGGAACAATTTAAAACCCTGGATGTGACATTCCGCAGGCATGTCCCGACTTTTTTAATTAAACCACGTCTCAGTTAAGGCAAATACATCAATGTTACCTGCACTAGCAACTAGTCTCAACTCATCCATCTTATTCCTAGCACTGCGACTATTTGTGTGATATATATTTAAAGACCCTCCTCTGTCTTTACCCTTCCTGCTCCTTTCTGTTATTCCACTAAACCTATTACTGTCCTTGTCAATTAGTGCCACTGGCTTTCCAATATCCACCTCATTTTGCCTATTACTAGTTCTCCTAGTACTCATATTACTACACTGCGACTTCACTGTTTTCCCGCCAAAACCCATACCACTAACTATTCCTAGTTTAAAGACTTAACAGCTCCCTCCACTGCGTTGGCCAGTGCTCCCACCCCACACCTAGATAAGTGAACCCCATCCCTGGCATACATGTCATTTCTGCCATACAAGAGGTCCCAGTTGTCAATGAATGTTACCGCATTTTCCTTACAGTATTTGTCGAGCTAGGAATTGACACCAATTGCTCTGGACAACCATTCATTTCTGACTCCTCTCCTTGTCAAAATGCCACATATGACAGGTTTCCCACCCTTCCTCCTAATTATCTCTATTGCTGACCTATACCTGCTAATCAGGTCCTCACTCATACTTCTGCCAACATCGTTGCCTCCAGCACTGAGACAGATAATAGGATTTCTCCCATTACCTCTCATGATGTCATCCAGACGGCTAACAGTATCCTTCATCCCAGCTCCCGGAAAACACACTCTCTGCCTCCTACTCCTATCTTTCAAACAGAATGCCCTATCCATGTATCTAATCTGGCTATCCCCAAAAACAACAATGTTTTTACCTTCCTTGGCGTCGTCCGTCGTGATGCTCCGAGTAGTCGACTCACATTCGCCAGGTGGCATTACACCACTTGTAGAATTCGTCAAGACGTTCTCGATGGTCTTCGTTGGGGTTTCTAGGGATGTCTCACTCATGTCTGCCAATGCTTCTTTGGTGCTCATTGTGGCATTCCCAGTAGAAGACTCACATTCGTCAGGTAGCACCGAGAATGGGTTGGAAGTTTCCACGGTAGTCTTCTGGTTTCTCGTTGTTTCTGCCTCTCCAACCGTTTTCTTGATCCTCTGCTTGGTTCCATGTTGCCCGGCCACTGACCAATCTCCCCTTTTAACCTGGGGACTCACAACTGGAGGATTACTACGAATCCTCTTGTTCTCCTCCGTTAATCGCCGTATCTCCAGCTTAGCAACTCTGAGCTCTTCTCTCAGCTGCTGGTAAAGTTGCTCAAGAGAGGGCATCCTGGTTCAGATTCACAGAGAGCACACACACAGGTCTTCACAGTGCTAAGTACACGTTTAGATTTAGAAAGGACATGGGAAAGTATTGGTTTGGAAATAGGGTAGTTGATGAGTGGAACAGTCTACCTAGTTGGGTTATTGAGGCTAGGACTTTGGGTAGTTTCAAATTTAGGTTGGATAAGTACATGAGTGGGAGGGGTTGGATTTGAGTGGGACTTGCATATCAGAGCTTATTTCTTGGTTAGCATTAAAAATCGGGTTGGGCAAATGTTTCGTTAGTGGGATGAACTGTAAAAGACCTGCCTAATATGGGCCAACAGGCCTACTGCAGTGTTCCTAGTTTCTTATGTTCTTATGTACATCTACATTTGAATAAATTATCCTACCTATCTTTGTGTCATCGGCGAATTTGATCATTTCACTAGTAATTCCCTCATCAAGATCATTGATATATATTATAAACAACAACGAGCCCAAGACTGATCCCTGTGGAACCTCCCCCTTAAATGTTCTAACTGCGGTGGGTCACACACTGCAGTTGCAAATTCCTGCCCTTCTAGAAAAGACATTCTGTCCTCCCTCAGAGCAAGCCAACCTCTCTCCCTCCCCAACCCATTCCCTGCACCTTCCCCCTCCCCAACCCCTTCCCTGCACTTCCCCTCTACCATACCTTCCTCCCCTACCCCCAATGCTTGGGTTACTCCACGCACTTGGTGTACCTCTCCTACTCTACACACATCAAACACCAACACACAGACTACAAGCTCTTCTCCTTCTACACCTACACCCACACTAGACTACAAAACTAACTGTCAACTCGCCTCTGCTGCCCACTCTGCGATGGTAATCTCTCAAGTTTACCAATCAGACTACTCATATGTCCTTAACCTAATCTTGTCTGCTAACAATCTTCCCTCTTTAATTATCCCTCCTTCCTGCTTCTCTTCTAAGCCCCCTACAACCTCTACCTCCTCCCACCCCACCACTTCCTACACCCACCAGCTCTCCTCCTCCCCTACCCGTCTTCACTACTTCTACCCCTCCCACCAATACTCCAACTGCTGCTGCTATGGCCACCCCTCCCCACACCTCCTTACCCACTTCCTCATCCACAACCAAAGCTTCCACTTCCTCATCCCTTACCATAGCTTCCACTTTCTCATCCCCTACCAAAGCTTCCACTCCCTCTGCATCTACCTTCGTCCACTCCACCACAACCAAAGCCACATCCAGGTCCAACTCCACCTCCTCCAGACAAAATCCACTCAAACCTAAACCTGCCCCAACTTCTGACAGACCAAAGAACATAAAAACAAATTCATCTCCTCCTCCCCTCTACGAAATCGGTCCGTAACACCTACAAACACACATCCACTTATGGCACCATTATCACGGGCTTTAATCCAAACTCCTCCCCCGACTTTTAAATCATGTTTAAAGTGATTCAGTTCAACGTACGTTCTTACTTTACAATTAGACACCTACTGGCCGAGCTCCTAGAAGCAGAGAGGCCAGATATTGTTTTGCTAAACAGTACCTGTCTCGAAGCCCCTCAATATACACGTCAACAGTGGTGATGTGTACTTAGCTCTGTGAAGACCTGTTTGCGCGCTCTCTATGAATTGAAGCAAGATGCCCTCCATCAAGCAACTTTACCAACAGCTTAAGGAAGAATTGAGGAAGGCGAAGATGGAGATTCGGCGACTGACCGAGGAAAACAAGAAGATTCGTAGTAGTCCTCCTGTTTTGAGTCCTCAGGTAAAGAAAGGAAACTGGTCAGTGGCTGGACAGCAGGAAACGAAGTTGACGATCAAGAAGACGAATGGAAAGGTAGAAACGATGAAGAAGAAAGAGACTGCTGTGGAAACTGTTGTGGAAACATCTAATGCATTCTCAGTGCTACCCGACGAATGTGAGTCGACTACTGGGAACGTCACGACGAACGACACCAAGGAAGGAAAGAATATTGTTGCTGTTGGAGATAGCCAAGTTAGGTATATGGATAGGGCGTTCTGCTTGAAGGACAGGAGTAGGAGACAGGGTTTGCCTTCCTGGGGCTGGGATGGAGGATATTGTTAGCCGTCTGGATGACATCATGAGAGGTAATGGGAGCAATCCTATTATCTGTCTCAGTGCTGGAAGCAACGATGTTGGCAGACGTAGGAGTGAAGACCTGATTAGCAGGTATAGGTCAGCAATAAAAATAATTACGAAGAAGGGTGGGAACCCTCTCATATGTGGTATTTTGCCAAGGAGAGGAGTTGGAAATGAATGGTTGTCCAGGGCAATTGGTGTCAATTGCTGGCTGTACAAATACTGTAAGGAAAATGCGGTAACATTCATTGACAACTGGGACCTCTTCTATGGCAGAAATGACATGTATGCCAGGGATGGGGTTCACTTATCTAGGTCTGGAGTGGGAGCACTGGCAACTTCAGTGAAGGGAGCTGTTAGGACTTTAAACTAGGAATGGTTAGTGGTATGGGTTTTGGCAGGAAAACAGTGAAGTCCCAGTGTAGTAATATTATGAGTTCTAGGGGAACTAGTAATAAGCAGAACGAGGAAGATATTGAAAAGCCAGTGACACTGGGTGATAAGGACAGTAAAAGGTTTAGTAGAAAAACAGAAATGAGCAGGAAGGGTAAAGAGAAAGGAGAGTCTCTCAATGTTTATTATGCTAATAGCCGTAGTGCTAGGAATAAGATGGACGAGTTGAGATTAGTTGCTAGTGCAGGTAACATTGATGTATTTGCCTTAACTGAAACGTGGTTTAATTAAAAAAGTCGGGACATGCCTGCGGAATGTCACATTCGGGGTTTTAAATTGTTCCAAGTAGAAAGAAGTATCGGGAAGGGGGGTGGGGTGGCATTGTATGTCCAAGAACGCTTGAACTGTTGCATAAAAACGGGTATTAAGTCTGAAGTAACAGAGGGGCATGAAAAACTGATTTTAGGAGTGATATACCATCCCCCAAACTTAGATATGGATCAAGGGAGACTACTATGGGAGTAAATTGTTAAGGCCACAAGGCACGATAATGTAGTAATTCTAGGAGACTTTAACTTTAGTCATATTGATTGGAATTTCTTGACTGGGAATTTAGAATCATACGACTTCTTAGAAGTAGTTCAGGATTGTTTTTTGAAGCAGTTTGTGACAGAACCTACAAGGGGAAATAACCTGCTTGACTTAGTTCTGGCAAACAATGAATCCCTTGTTAATACTTTAGAAATTTCAGAGGAACGGGTGCTAGCGACCACAAATCAATTACATTTAGCATTGAATGGAAGTATGATAGTAGGGATAACTCAGTAACAGTCCCAGATTTTCGCTTAGCAGATTACGATGGGCTTAGAGAACACTTATCATCTGTTGACTGGGGTAACGAAGAGAGCTATCAATATGACAGTTTTCTGAACACTATACATGAGGCTCAAAGAACGTTTATCCCGTATAAAGAAATTAGATCAAATAGAAATGACCCAAAATGGATGAATAATAGGCTGAAATATCTATTAGGGCATAAGAAAGGAATTTATAGGCGTATCAAAAGAGGTGAGGGTCATCTTATGAATCAGTACAGTGACATTAAGAGGGACATTAAAAAAGGGATAAGAAAAGCTAAAAGAGACTTTGAAATTAAAGTTGCTAGGGATTCTAAAACTAACCCAAAAAGTTTTTTCCAGGTCTATTGAACAAAAGTTAGAGATAAGATAGGTCCCCTTAAAAATAACTATGGGCATCTTACTGACAAAAGAATGAAATGTGCTCGATTTTAAATAATTATTTTCTCTCGGTTTTTACACAGGAAGACACTAACAATATTCCAGTAAATAATTTTTATAGTGGGCCAGAAGAAGATAAATTACGTAACATCACAGTCACTAGTGAAATGGTTGTGAAGCAGATAGACCGACTGAAGCAAAATAAGTCACCGGGTCCTGATGAGGTTTTTTCAAGGGTTCTTAAGGAATGCAAAATGGAACTCTGTGAACCATTAACTAATATTTTTAATTTATCTTTTCAAACAGGTGTAGTGTCTGATATGTGGAAGATGGCTAATGTAATTCCTATTTTTAAAACAGGGGACAAGTCGTTACCGTCAAATTACCGCCCAATAAGCCTAACCTCAATTGTAGGCAAATTACTAGAGTCAATTATAGCTGAGATTATAAGAAGCCATCTCGATAAGCATAGCTTGATTAATGAAGTGACGCGTGGGTAGAGGTGGTAGTAGTAGTAGTAGTAGTAGTAGTAGTAGTAGTAGTAGTAGTGGTAGTAGTAGTAGTAGTAGTAGTAGTAGTAGTAGTAGTGGAACTAAGGAGGTGAGGTTAGAGAGGGACCTGCTGACATCAAGTAACAGCAGTTCCCAGGATGGGTAATACTCTCTTGCTTAGTAATTTTGAAATAATGTAACTACCGGATTTTTGCTTTATAGTGTTACTGACAGTGATTAGTGCAGCTTCAATGCATTTTCTCCGTCTTAAGTCGTCTTCTTTAATCACTAATTTAGCTTCATTGAATTTCATGAGGTGTCCAACATCGTCCCTATGTTGAACACACGCGTTTTTGCGGTCATCATTTCTGCAAGCATTTTTGTGTTCTGCTATTCTAATGTCCAGAGATCTGGCTGTTTCCCCTACATATACTTTGTCACACCCCCACATGGTATAGTGTAAATTCCTGCACTTGTGCCAGAATCATGCTTGGGTTTTTGTATCAGGTTCCTAATAGTAGTTGAAGAGCTGGTAGATATTTTAGCCAGTTTTCTGTCAAACATTTTTGAAACATTAGTGGCAACGTTGCTGACCGGTAAAACGATGTAACTTGGAGGCTTTTCTTCAACTTGACTGGTGTTGGTCTTGCTGAGGATACGTGTCGCACGTTTCCTGCAGTCACGTATGAAGTGTAGGGGAAAGTGTAGTGAACTAAAAGAGTTGGTGATGTATGTGCATTCTTCTTCGAAGAACTGCGGACTGGAAATTCTGTAGGCTCTCAGAAAGAAGTCAATAACTACCCCTCTTTTAGTTCTTGTGTCATGGTGAGAGAAGAAATGTAGAAGATCGTTCTTGTAGGTAGGTTTCCGGTAGACTTTAAAAGAAAGTCTGTTTTCCCCTGTGCGTAGGAGAACGTCGAGAAAAGGTAATTGGTTGTCCTTCTCCTCCTCTAGTGTAAATTTAATAGTAGGTTCCAGAGTGTTGATGGTGTTGAGGATGCAACGTACGTCTAGATTTTTGGGTACAATGACCAAAATATCATCAAAGTACCGCATCCATGTAACTGAACGAGGGATGTTACTGAGGATCCGTCTGGATTCCAGGTCCTCCATATATAAATTGGCAAGAACTGCACTAAGGGGGGATCCCATGGCTAGTCCGAAGAGTTGTTTGTACTTCTTGTCCTCAAACCTAAAACAGTTATAACGAACACAAAGATCGACAAGACTCACAAAGTCTTAGCGGGGTACAGGTAACTCTGTATCATCGTTATAGTTGTGTTCCTCCTAGTGTAGATGTGTTCCTCCTGCTGTAACTGTTTTCCTCCCGGTGTAGATGTGTTCCTCGAGGTGTAGCTGTGTTTCTCCTCGTATAGCTGTGTTCCTACTCGTGTAGCTGTGTTCCTTCTGGTGTAGCTGTGCTGCGCATGGTGTAGTTGTGTCTCTAGTGGTGTAACTGAGTTCCTCCTGGTGTAGCTGCGTTCTCCTGGAGTAGCTGTGCTCCGTCTGGTGTAGCTGTGTTCTTTCTAGTAAAGATGTGTCCCTTCTGGTGTAGCTGTGTTCCTCCTTGATTAGCTGTCTTCCTCTTGGTGAAGGTGTCTTCCTCCAGGAATAATTGTGTTCCACTTCGTGTAGCTGTGCCCCTCCTGGTGAAGCTGTGTTCCTCCTGGTGAAACTGTGTTCTTCCTAGTATAGCTGTGTTCCTTGTGGTGTAGCTGTGTGACTCCTGGTATAGCTAGGTTCGTCCTCGTGTAACTGTGTTCCTCATGGTGTTTCTGTGTTCCTCTTGTTGTAACTGTGTACCTGCTGGTGTAGTTGCGTTTCTAATGGTGTAGCTGTGTTCCTCCTGGTGTAGCTGTGTTCCCCCTGGTGTAGCTATGTTCCTTTTGGTGTAGCTGTGTTCCTACTGGTGTACCTGTGTTATTCCTCGTGCAGCAGTGTTCCCCCTGGTGTAGGTGTGTTCCTCCTGGAGTAGATGTGCTCATCCTTGTGTAGCTGTGCTCTTAGTGGTATAACTGTGTTTCTCCTGGTGTAGCTGTGTTCTTCCTGGGGTACCTGTGTTCCCCTTGGTGAAGATTTGTTCCTTCTGGTGTAGATGAGTTCCCCTTCGTGTAGCTGTGTTCTTAATGTAGTAGCTGTGTTCCATCTGGTGTAACTGTTCCTCCTGGTGTAGATGTGTTCCCCCCTGGTGTAGCTCTGTTCCTCATGGAATAGCGGTGTTCCTCTTGGTGTAGCTGTGTTCCTCAAGGAGTAGATGTGTTCCTCCTGGTATACCTGTGTTCCTCCTGGTGTAGCTGTGTTCCTCCTAGTGTAGCTGTGTTCCTCCTGGTGTAACTGTTTTATTCATGTTGTAGATGTGGTCCCCGAGGTGTAGCGTAGGCCTCCTGGTGCAGCTGTGTACCTCCTGATACAGCTGTGTTCCGCTTCGGGGGGTGTCAGCGTGACAGTGTCAGCGTGCCTCGTTGTGTTCCGGGTTTTCTGGTGTTTTCACGGTGGCTCTTACGTGCTAGAACTTTAATTTGTGTCATCAATCCTATACGATACATCCCTCTAGCGCCTGGAACCAATCTTGGGCGGAAAACTTTATATACTGAGTCAAAAAAGGAGAATTAGTGTGCACTACCTAGCAGAGTTTACTGCCAGAGGGGAATCATAGGCCTGTGTCCCGTGTGAAAAAATAATAATAATTGAACTTTGTGTCAGAGGAAAGAAAGTCTCCCTGAAAACAGTGAGTATACATAGTGTATAGTGTATACTACAGTGGCTCCCTAGTATATTGATGATAAAGGCTAAAGTGTCATTTGAAAACAGGTGAATTTGTAAATGAAGTGATAAGCCTATAGAGGCAGGTGCCAGAAGTCGCCAGAAACTTACCACAGGTCAGCTGTTTTTAATAATCTTCCTGGCCTGCTAGTGTACTCGCATATAATCTAGTGATACCAGTGAATAGCAGAATACAGTGTCGTAGTAGCAACTAACCAGTATTATAATGGTACTTAGTGGAGTGGAGTGACTTTCATTAGTTTCTTTTTTCTTGAAATACCAGACGTATACTGTGAATTTCATATAACCTGTAGTTACCAGCGGTCGCAATATACACAACGAGAAGCAATTATTACTCCAGAAAAAGCGTCCTTCCTCCAAAATTTGCACCAGTCAACTATAGTGATAATATAGCATTTATTGTGGTGGAGACGGAAAAAAAATAGAAAAGCTAGATACAGCGATTGATAAACAAGGGTTGAGGTCGACCGTTCGTCACTGTAGGAGTTGCCAGCAGTCACCGGCTCTTCAACACGCAAGTTATACTTTTGTATCAATCAAATCACATATTACTCGGGTAGATAATTTCCAGTAGATCCTTCATGTGTTAGCTCAAAATCACCGACCAGTATGGTTTAAATAAGTGACCCACTGATCAGATCAGATAGACTGGTCCGAACCCTTGACTGGTCCGAACCCTTGACTGGTCCGAACCCTGGACTGGTTTCAAACGGTTTCGTTGTGCACTACCTAGCAGGTTATTAATAGAATATTCAAGAAGTTGCTAGTAGAATTGCAGTAAATCAACCATTCAAATCATTATGAAGCTGGGTGTAGTCTGTGGTCAGTCAAACAAACGGGCTTCCACATGCATAAATTGTCATTTTTGTGGAAATTGGTGTCACGCCCCTTGTGCAGATATCCAAGAACTAGCTACAAGCAGTATTAAAACAGGGAAGAGTTTTTGGGTATGCCCAAATGAGATAAATCTGTGGACTAAAATCACAAGGGTATTAAAAGAGGTCAACATCAAAGCTGCTTTCATAGAAAACCTGGAAGCTTTCTACAACAGATGGGAACATAAAAAGTCTGGGCTGAATGGTACTGCCCTTGATACTGGCCATGTAGTCAGAAACTGTAAGGCTGGAGATGATGTCCTGGTAGTCAGTAAATGGGGGGCTGATAGTGCTGTCCTGGGAGACAGTAATGGTGAAGCTGGAGGTGCTGTCCTGGGAGACAGTAATGGTGAAGCTGGAGGTGCTGTCCTGGAAGACAGTAATGGTGAAGCTGGAGATGCTGTCCTGGGAGACAGTAATGGGGAAGCTGGAGATGCTGTCCTGGGAGACAGTAATGGTGAAGCTGGAGATTTTGTCCAGGTAGTCGGGAATTATACGCCCCCCCCCAGTACCAACAATACCACCAGTCCGATAACATTCTTCTTTGCAAATATACAGGGTCTAAAGCCAGCAACAAACAACAAAATAACTTTCATCCGTGGACTGCTTGCAGAGGCAAAGGCAATGTTCGCGGCTTTCACTGAGACCCACATAAAGGATCACTTGGACAATGAAATATGGATCCCAGGTTACAACCTATACAGATGTGACAGAGTGAACAGGCAAAAGGGGGGGGGGGTTGGCCTGTACATTGCAGAGTCACTTGTTTGCACAGAACTGCTTAATGCCTCAAATGACGTAGTGGAAGTTTTAGCAGTAAAGGTCGAGAACCAAAACCTAGTCATTGTGGTAGTCTACAAGCCTCCGGATGCAACATCCCAGCAATTCCAGGAACAGCTGTTAAAAATTGACCACTGTCTGGAAAATCTTCCAGCTCCTGCACCCAACATCTTGCTCCTGGGGGATTTCAACTTAAGGCACCTAAAATGGAGGAATATAGCAAATAATATTGTTGCAGTAATAACACCAGGAGGCAGCTCTGATGAAAACTCACACTCACACGAGCTTTTAAATCTCTGCACAAAATTCAATTTAAACCAGCAAATAATAGAGCCTACTAGACTGGAGAATACACTAGACCTCATCTTCACTAACAATGATGATCTGATAAGAAATGTCACCATATCAAAAACAATATACTCAGATCACAACATAATTGAGGTTCAGACATGTATGCGAGGAGCCCCAGACCGACAAAATGAGACTAGTCACGAGGGAGCATTCACCAAATTCAACTTCAATAACAAAAACATAAAGTGGGACCAAGTAAACCAAGTCCTAACCGATATAAGCTGGGAAGATATACTAAGCAACACAGACCCAAACTTATGCCTAGAACAGATTAACTCGGTGGCACTCGATGTATGCACAAGGCTTATTCCTCTAAGAAAAAGGAGGAGTAGATGTAAAATAGAAAGAGACAGGCGCTCCCTTTACAGGCGACGGAAAAGAATAACAGAGCGGCTAAAAGAGGTCAATATATCTGAAATGCGCAGGGAGACACTGGTCAGAGAAATAGCAAGCATCGAACTTAAGCTAAAAGAATCCTTTAGGAGTCAGGAATCGCGGGAAGAACTAAAAGCTATAAATGAAATCGAAAGAAACCCAAAGTATTTCTTCTCCTATGCCAAATCAAAATCGAGAACAACGCCCAGTATTGGGCCCCTACTTAAACAAGATGGGTCCTACACAGATGACAGCAAGGAAATGAGTGAGCTACTCAAGTCCCAATATGACTCAGTTTTTAGCAAGCCGCTAACCAGACTGAGAGTCGAAGATCAAAATGAATTTTTTATGAGAGAGCCACAAAATTTGATTAACACAAGCCTATCCGATGTTATCCTGACGCCAAATGACTTCGAACAGGCGATAAATGACATGCCCATGCACTCTGCCCCAGGGCCAGACTCATGGAACTCTGTGTTCATCAAGAACTGCAAGAAGCCCCTATCACGAGCCTTTTCCATCCTATGGAGAGGGAGCATGGACACGGGGGTCGTCCCTCAGTTACTAAAAACAACAGACATAGCCCCACTCCACAAAGGGGGCAGTAAAGCAACAGCAAAGAACTACAGACCAATAGCACTAACATCCCATATCATAAAAATCTTTGAAAGGGTCCTAAGAAGCAAGATCACCACCCATCTAGAAACCCATCAGTTACACAACCCAGGGCAACATGGGTTTAGAACAGGTCGCTCCTGTCTGTCTCAACTACTGGATCACTACGACAAGGTCCTAAATGCACTAGAAGACAAAAAGAATGCAGATGTAATATATACAGACTTTGCAAAAGCCTTCGACAAGTGTGACCATGGCGTAATAGCGCACAAAATGCGCGCTAAAGGAATAACAGGAAAAGTCGGTCGATGGATCTATAATTTCCTCACTAACAGAACACAGAGAGTAGTCGTCAACAGAGTAAAGTCCGAGGCAGCTACGGTGAAAAGCTCTGTTCCACAAGGCACAGTACTAGCTCCCATCTTGTTCCTCATCCTCATATCCGACATAGACAAGGATGTCAGCCACAGCACCGTGTCTTCCTTTGCAGATGACACCCGAATCTGCATGACAGTGTCTTCCATTGCAGACACTGCAAGGCTCCAGGCGGACATCAACCAAATCTTTCAGTGGGCTGCAGAAAACAATATGAAGTTCAACGATGAGAAATTTCAATTACTCAGATATGGTAAACATGAGGAAATTAAATCTTCATCAGAGTACAAAACAAATTCTGGCCACGAAATAGAGCGAAACACCAACGTCAAAGACCTGGGAGTGATTATGTCGGAGGATCTCACCTTCAAGGACCATAACATTGTATCAATCGCATCTGCTAGAAAAATGACAGGATGGATAATGAGAACCTTCAAAACTAGGGAGGCCAAGCCCATGATGACACTCTTCAGGTCACTTGTTCTATCTAGGCTGGAATATTGCTGCACTCTAACAGCACCTTTCAAGGCAGGTGAAATTGCCGACCTAGAAAATGTACAGAGAACTTTCACGGCGCGCATAACGGAGATAAAACACCTCAATTACTGGGAGCGCTTGAGGTTTCTAAACCTGTATTCCCTGGAACGCAGGAGGGAGAGATACATGATTATATACACCTGGAAAATCCTAGAGGGACTAGTACCGAACTTGCACACGAAAATCACTCACTACGAAAGCAAAAGACTTGGCAGACGATGCACCATCCCCCCAATGAAAAGCAGGGGTGTCACTAGCACGTTAAGAGACCATACAATAAGTGTCAGGGGCCCGAGACTGTTCAACTGCCTCCCAGCACACATAAGGGGGAATACCAACAGACCCCTGGCAGTCTTCAAGCTGGCACTGGACAAGCACCTAAAGTCAGTTCCTGATCAGCCGGGCTGTGGCTCGTACGTTGGTTTGCGTGCAGCCAGCAGCAACAGCCTGGTTGATCAGGCGCTGATCCACCAGGAGGCCTGGTCACAGACCGGGCCGCGGGGGCGTTGACCCCCGAAACTCTCTCCAGGTAAACTCCAGGAAGGAATACATATAAATGACCTCATAGGGGACAGGAGCCATAGTAGGGAAACAAGTGTAGTCAAAGATAAGATAAAACCAATATTGCAAACTAGAAATACCGCAGGAAATAGCAAACAAGAGGACTCCACTAGCAATAGTGAGGATATATTACCAAAAACAACTGGTGGGAGCTCCATTGTTGGTGCTAGGGAGGATAGAAGTAAGACAGGGAAACATGCACCAACAGGGAATACAGTCACAGAAACCCAAGGCAAACGGAAACCAAGCCTGTGCACATACTATGCACTCGGTATCTGCTGGCATGGGAAATCTGGAAAAACAGATGGGACGTGCAACTATGACCACCCTAGAAAATGCCATGCCCATATGACAACAGGAAAATGCAAACTCCCTTCTTGTAAGCTTTTTCACCCTGAACTGTGTACCTCTTCAGTACAGGAAAAACTGTGCTATAACTTAAATTGCCAGGCATACCATCTAAAGGGGACAAAAAGATACAAAACATCCAGGCCATGGGAAAACCTGGGTAGCCACAGCCACTCAAGAGGGAGAGGTTTTTTAGTGCCAGGAAGGAAAAAAACCTGGCAGGAAATGGCAGAAATCGTACACCAAATCCAGTCATTCCTGGAGTGGAACCACAGTCGATGGCCTCCACTCCAAACCAACAGATACAGATACTAATGCCGGAAAAAAAATCCCCCCCCCAGTACCAACAATACCACCAGTCCGATAACATTCTTCTTTGCAAATATACAGGGTCTAAAGCCAGCAACAAACAACAAAATACCTTTCATCCGTGGACTGCTTGCAGAGGCAAAGGCAATGTTCGCGGCTTTCACTGAGACCCACATAAAGGATCACTTGGACAACGAAATATGGATCCCAGGTTACAACCTATACAGATGTGACAGAGTGAACAGGCAAAAGGGGGGGGGGGTTGGCCTGTACATTGCAGAGTCACTTGTTTGCACAGAACTGCTAAATGCCTCAAATGATGTAGTGGAAGTTTTAGCAGTAAAGGTCGAGAACCAAAACCTAGTCATTGTGGTAGTCTACAAGCCTCCGGATGCAACATCCCAGCAATTCCAGGAACAGCTGTTAAAAATTGACCACTGTCTGGAAAACCTTCCAGCTCTTGCACCCAACATCTTGCTCCTGGGGGATTTCAACTTAAGGCACCTAAAATGGAGGAATATAGCAAATAATATTGTTGCAGTAATAACACCAGGAGGCAGCTCTGATGAAAACTCACACTCACACGAGCTTTTAAATCTCTGCACAAAATTCAATTTAAACCAGCAAATAATAGAGCCTACTAGACTGGAGAATACACTAGACCTCATCTTCACTAACAATGATGATCTGATAAGAAATGTCACCATATCAAAATCAAAATACTCAGATCACAACATAATTGAGGTTCAGTCATGTATGCGCGGAGCCCCAGACCGACATAATGAGATTAGTCACGAGGGAGCATTCACCAAATTCAACTTCAATAACAAAAACATAAAGTGGGACCAAGTAAACCAAGTCCTAACCGATATAAGCTGGGAAGATATACTAAGCAACACAGACCCCAACTTATGCCTAGAACAGATTAACTCGGTGGCACTCGATGTATGCACAAGGCTTATTCCTCTAAGAAAAAGGAGGAGTAGATGTAAAACAGAGAGAGACAGGCGCTCCCTTTACAGGCGACGGAAAAGAATAACAGAGCGGCTAAAAGAGGTCAATATATCTGAAATGCGTAGGGAGACACTGGTCAGAGAAATAGCAAGCATCGAACTTAAGCTAAAAGAATCCTTTAGGAGTCAGGAATCGCGGGAAGAACTAAAAGCCATAAATGAAATCGAAAGAAACCCAAAGTATTTCTTCTCCTATGCCAAATCAAAATCGAGAACAACGTCCAGTATTGGGCCCCTACTTAAACAAGATGGGTCCTACACAGATGACAGCAAGGAAATGAGTGAGCTACTCAAGTCCCAATATGACCCAGTTTTTAGCAAGCCGCTAACCAGACTGAGAGTCGAAGATCAAAATGAATTTTTTATGAGAGAGCCACAAAATTTGATTAACACAAGCCTATCCGATGTTATCCTGACGCCAAATGACTTCGAACAGGCGATAAATGACATGCCCATGCACTCTGCCCCAGGGCCAGACTCATGGAACTCTGTGTTCATCAAGAACTGCAAGAAGCCCCTATCACGAGCCTTTTCCATCCTATGGAGAGGGAGCATGGACACGGGGGTCGTCCCACAGTTACTAAAAACAACAGACATAGCCCCACTCCACAAAGGGGGCAGTAAAGCAACAGCAAAGAACTACAGACCAATAGCACTAACATCCCATATCAAAAAAATCTTTGAAAGGGTCCTAAGAAGCAAAATCACCACCAATCTAGAAACCCATCAGTTACACAACCCAGGGCAACATGGGTTTAGAACAGGTCGCTCCTGTCTGTCTCAACTACTGGATCACTACGACAAGGTCCTAAATGCACTAGAAGACAAAAAGAATGCAGATGTAATATATACAGACTTTGCAAAAGCCTTCGACAAGTGTGACCATGGCGTAATAGCGCACAAAATGCGTGCTAAAGGAATAACTGGAAAAGTCGGTCGATGGATCTATAATTTCCTCACTAACAGAACACAGAGAGTAGTCGTCAACAGAGTAAAGTCCGAGGCAGCTACGGTGAAAAGCTCTGTTCCACAAGGCACAGTACTCGCTCCCATCTTGTTCCTCATCCTCATATCCGACATAGACAAGGATGTCAGCCACAGCACCGTGTCTTCCTTTGCAGATGACACCCGAATCTGCATGACAGTGTCTTCCATTGCAGACACTGCAAAGCTCCAGGCGGACATCAACCAAATCTTTCAGTGGGCTGCAGAAAACAATATGAAGTTCAACGATGAGAAATTTCAATTACTCAGATATGGTAAACATGAGGAAATTAAATCTTCATCAGAGTACAAAACAAATTCTGGTCACAAAATAGAGCGAAACACCAACGTCAAAGACCTGGGAGTGACCATGTCGGAGGATCTCACCTTCAAGGACCATAACATTGTATCAATCGCATCTGCTAGAAAAATGACAGGATGGATAATGAGAACCTTCAAAACTAGGGAGGCCAAGCCCATGATGACACTCTTCAGGTCACTTGTTCTATCTAGGCTGGAATATTGCTGCACACTAACAGCACCTTTCAAGGCAGGTGAAATTGCCGACCTAGAAAATGTACAGAGAACTTTCACGGCGCGCATAACGGAGATAAAACACCTCAATTATTGGGAGCGCTTGAGGTTCCTAAACCTGTATTCCCTGGAACGCAGGAGGGAGAGATACATGATTATATACACCTGGAAAATCCTAGAGGGACTAGTACCGAACTTGCACACGAAAATCACTCACTACGAAAGCAAAAGACTTGGCAGACGATGCACCCTCCCCCAATGAAAAGCAGGGGTGTCACTAGCACGTTAAGAGACCTTACAATAAGTGGCAGGGGCCCGAGACTGTTCAACTGCCTCCCAGCACACATAAGGGGGATTACCAACAGACCCCTCGCAGTCTTCAAGGTGGCACTGGACAAGCACCTAAAGTCAGTTCCTGATCAGCCGGGCTGTGGCTCGTACGTTGGTTTGCGTGCAGCCAGCAGCAACAGCCTGGTTGATCAGGCTCTGATCCACCAGGAGGCCTGGTCACAGACCGGTCCGCGGGGGCGTTGACCCCCGGAACTCTCTCCAGGTAAACTCCAGGTAATATATGTTAGTCCTTGTGTAGCTGTGTTCCTCCTGGTGTAGCTGTATTCCTCCTGGTGTAGCTGTGTTCCTCCTGGTGTAGCTGTATTCCTCCTGGTGTAGCTGTGTTCCTCCTGGCGTAGCTGTGTTCCTCCTGTTGTTGCTGTGTTTCTCGTGGTGTAGCTGTGTTCCTCCTGGTGTAGTTGTGTTCCTCCTGGTGTAGCTGTGTTCCTCCTGCAGTATATGTGTTCATCCTTGTGTAGTTGTGCTCCTAGTGGTGTAACTGTGTTCCTCATGGTGTAGCTATGTTCCTCCTGGCGTATCTGTGTTCCCCTTGGTGTAGATGTGTTCCTTCTGGTGTAGATGTGTTCCCCTTCATATAGCTGTGTCCTTACTGGTGTAGAAGTGTTCCTAATGTAATAGCTGCGTTCCTTCTGGTGTAGCTGGGTTCCTACTGGTGAAGCTGTGTTCCCAATAATATAGAGGTGTTCCTTTTGGTGTAGCTGTGTTCCTCCTGGTGTATATGTTCCTCCTGGTATAGATGTGTTCCCCCCTGGTGTAGCTCTCTTCCGCCAGGAATAGCGGTGTTCCTCTTGGTGTAGCTGTGTTTCTAAGGGAGTAGATGTGTTCCTCCTGATAAACTTGTGCTCCTCCTGGTGTAGCTGTGTTCTTCCTAGGGTAGCTGTGTTCCTCCTGGGGTAACTGTTTTCCTCGTGGTGTAGATGTGTTCCTCGAGGTATAGCGTACGCCACCTGGTGTAGCTGTATTCCCCCTGGTGTAGCTGTGTACCTTCTGATGCAGCTGTGTTCCTCTTCGTGTATATACGTTAGTCCTTGTGTACCTATGTTCCTCCTGGTGTAGCTGTATTCCTCCTGGTGTAGCTGTGTTCCTCGTGGTGTAGCTGTGTTCCTCCTGTTGTTGATGTGTTCCTCGTGGTGTAGCTGTGTTCCTCCTGATGTAGCTGTGTTTCTCCTAGTGCTGCTGTGTTCCTTTTGGTGTAGCTGTGTTCCTCATGGTGAAGATATGTTCCACCTGGTGAAGGTGTGTTCCTTCTAGAATAGTTTCGGTCCTTCTGGTGTAGCTCTGTTCCTACTGATGCAGCTGTCTTCCAACCGGTGTAGCTGCCTTCCACATGGTGTAGCTGTGTTTCTCACGGTGTAACTGTGTCTTTACTGTTGTAGCTGTGTTCCTTCACGTATAACTGTGTTCCTCCTGGTGTAGCTGTGTTTCTCCTAGTTTAGCTGAGTACCTCCAGCAATAGCTGCGTTCCTTCCGGTATAGGTGTGTTCCTCTTGGTGTAGCTGTGCTATTCCTAGTGTAGCTGCGTTCCTCCTCGTGAAGGTTTGTTCTTCTGGCGCAACTGTGTTCCTCCTAGTGTAGCTGTGTTCCTCCTGGCGTAGCTGTGTTCTTCCTGGTTTAGTTGTGGTCGTCCTGGTGTAGCTGTGATTCTCCTGGTGTAGCAATGTCCCTCCTGGTGTAGCTGTGTTCATCCTGGTGTAGCTGTGTTCCTCCTGGTGTAGCTGTATTCCTCCTGGTGTAGCTGATTTCCTCCTGTAGTAGCTGTGTTCCTTCTGGTGTAGCTGTTTCTCCTGGTGTTTCTGTTTTCCTCCTGGTGTAGCTGTGTTCCTCCTGGTGTAGCTGTGTTCCTCGTAGTGTAGCTGTGTTCCTACTGCTGTAGTTTCGTTACTTTGGTGTAGCTGTGTTCCTACTGATGTAGCTGTGTTCCTTCTGGGGTAGCTATGTTTTTCCTAGTGTAGGTGTGTTCGTCCAGGTGTAGCTGTTTCACATGGTGTAGCTGTGTTCCTCGCGGTGTAACTGTGTCTCTCCCAGAGTAGCGTGTCCTTCGCTTCCTGGTGTAGCTGTGTTTCTCGTCATGTTGTGTTCCTCCTAGTGTAGCTGTGTTCCTCCTGGTGTAACTGTTTTCCACATGGTGTAGATGTGTTCCTCGAGGTGTAGCGTACGCCTCCTGGTGCAGCTGTATTCCCCCTGGTGTAGCTGTGTACCTCCTGATGCAGCTGTGTTCATCTTCGTGCATATATATTAGTCCTTGTGTAGCTGTGTTCCTCCTGGTGTAGCTGTGTTCCACTTGGTGTAGCTGTGTTCCTCCTTGTGAAGCTGTGTTCCATCTGGTGTAACTGTATTCCTCCTGGTGTAGCTGCGTTTCTGCTGGTGTAGCTGTGTTCCTCCTTGTGTAGTTGTGTTCCTCCCGGTGTAGCTGTGTTCCTCCCTTTGTAGCTGTGTTCCTTCCGGTTCAGTTGTGTTCCTCTGGGTGTAGCTGTGTCTCTTTCATTGTAGCTGTGTTCCTTCCGTTATACGTGTGTTCCTCCTGGTGTAGCTGTGTCGCTCCCGGTGTAGCTGTGTTCCTCTTGGTGAAGCTGTGTTTTTCCTAGTGTAGCTGTTTTCCTTGTGGTGTAGCTGTGTTCCTCCTGGTGTAGCTGTGTTCCTCCTGGTGTAGCTAGGTTCGTCCTCGTGTAGCTGTTCCTCCTGGTGTTTCTGTGTTCCTCTTGAAGTAACTGTGTACCTGCTAGTGTAGCTGCGTTCTTAATGGCGTAACTGTGTTCCTCGTGGTGTGGCTGTGTTTCTCATTGTGTAGCTCTGTTCCTTTCGGTGTAGCTGTGTTCCTACTGGTGTACCTTTGTTGCTCCTGGTGCAGCTGTGTTCCTCCTGGAGTAGATGTGTTCATCCTTGTTTACCTCTGCTCCTAGTAGTGTAACTGTGTTCCTCCTGGTGTACCTGTGTTTCCCTTGGTGTGGATGTGCTAGCTATTTTGTAGATGTGTTCCCTTTGATGCAGTTGTGTCCTTCCTGGTGTAGCGTTGTTCCTAATGTAGAATCTGTGTTCCTTGTGGTGTAGCTGTGTTCCTACTGCTTAAGCTATGTTCCTCCTAGTACAGATGTGTTCCTTGTGGTGTAGCTGTGTTCCTCCTGTTGTAGCTGTGATCCTCCTGGTGTATGTTCCTCGTGGTGTTGATGTGTTCACCCCTGGTGTAGCTCTGTTCCTCCTGGAATAGCCGTGTTCCTCTTGGTGTAGCTGTGTTCCTCAAGGAGTGGATGTGTTCTTTCTGGTAAACCTATGTTCCTCCTGGTGTAGCTGTGTTCCTCCTAGTTTAGCTGTGTTCCTCCTGGTGTAACTGGTGTAGATGTGTTCCGCGAGGTGTAGCGTACTCCTCCTGGTGTAGCTGTGTACCTCCTGATGCAGCTGTGTTCCTCTTCGTGTATATACGTTTCTCCTTGTGTAGCTGTGTTCCTCCTGGTTCCTCATAGTGTTGCTGTGTTCCTTTTGGTGTAGCTGTGTTCCTCCTGGTTTATCAGTGCTATTCCTGGTGTAGCTGTGCTCGCAGGGCCAGATTAAGAAGTCTCCGGGCCCTAGGCTATTCAGATTGGCGGGGCCCCTTTGAGTTACGGGTAAGCGAAGCGACCCCTTCCACCTTGGGGTGGGGGTGGGGGGTCGGTGTGAGCCTGTTTAAGGTCTAATTAAATACATTCTGACTATTTAGATTAAATTTAATAGGGAAAGTACATCAAGACAACCAAAACCATTTACCAACAGCCATTATAACTATCTTGTTAAATCATGCATTTTAAAGAGAATAAACTCAAGACAGCATAGTATTACTAGATTAGACTATTAAAGTAGTGACATCATGTACCTATTATATTCAGCATAACCACTACAGCACTATTATTCCCTTTATAAATCACTGACCATTATTGTTATCATTGCATCATGCATAAGACTATCAAATTATATAAACTCAAGAAAGTAAAGAATTGTTTATATTCGCAGGCACTTCTTAAATAAACTTTTTTCTGGATTTCATATTGGCAAAATCATCAATTATATTCTGAAAATCAATATTTCTTGTTAGATCAGACTCAATGGTCAACAAGGCCAGGTTACACAATTTGTCTTGGCTCATTGTTGAACGGAACTGGTTTTTCACTCTTTTCAAAACAGAAAATGAACGTTCTCCTTCACAGTTAGTAGCTCGAAGTGTTAGGTAAAGGCGATACACTATGTCAACATTAGGGAAGGTTTCTGAGATACCTGCATTTCTTAAATGTTTCAAAGCAGCTGAGGGCGCACATTTTTCAGGTGGAGCTTTAATCTGATTCATATACCCAGAAAAATGAACTATTTCTTCAACAAATGTGTCCTGAACATCTGCTGAAAGGTGTTGTTGCAACTTTAATGCAGCTTCTCTCAATTCTGCATCTGGCATAGTAGTAAATTTGAACAGAAATCCAAACTTGTCATTGAGATTCTGGTAGATTTCTTTTCTTTTCACCAATTCTGTAATCAGTGAATCCAGAATGACGAAGTCTGTAGCTGTCTTACATTTCTGCCTTGGTAGCAACAGAGTTTCATTGTCTGGCTCTTCAAAACTGCGTTTCCTCTTCCTTGATCGCTGATGATCAGCCCGGTAACTGTAGTCTTTCACCAGCAGTTTAGCTTTCTCTTCAAACATTTCAAAAGCTTCATCCCTTAACATTTAGAGGCGAAAATAAACATTTATCCATACACATCAATGTCTATCAACAACACTTCAGTTAATTTGTCACAGTACAAGTCTAGATAACGTGTAATTACTCACCCATTAGCGGGAAAACACAGCTGTTCTGATGTAAACAAAGGCGTGTTGAGTGTTGCCATCTATGGTTAGGTTTATTTATTTTTTTTTATTTTATTTCATTATTTATATTTGTTTTGATTAATTTTTAAAAATCAATTTTACTCTCCAAACACTTGAACTTTTTAGGTAGGGACCCCTTTGTACTTGCACCATGTGCGCAGTCTTGGATGAACCCCTGAACACCTTGGACCGTGGGGCCCCAAAAGGCGCGGGGCCCTAGGCAAATGCCTAGTTTGCCTATGTGGTAATCCGGCGACAGTTACACCAGGACGAACACAGTGCTCGTCCTGGTGTAACTGTGTTCCTGCTGGTGTAACTGTCTTCCTTCTGGTGTAGACATGTTCCTTTTGGTGTGTCTGTGTTCCTACTGGTGTAGCTGTGTCCTTCCTGATGTAGTAATGATTCTAATGGCGTAGCTGTGTTCCTTCTGTTGTAGCTGTTTTCTCCTAGTGTAGCTGTGTTCCTCCTGGTGTAGTTGTGTTTCTGGTGGTGTAACTGCGTTCTCCTGGAAAAGCTGTGTTCCGTCTGGTGTAGCTGTGTTCTTTCTAGTGAAGATGTGTTCCTCCTGGTGTAGATGTGTTCCTCCTTTTCTGCTGTGTTCCTCCTGGTGAAGCTGTCTTCCTCCTGGAATAATTGTGTCCCTCTTGGAGGAGCTGTGACCCTCCTGGTACAACTGTGTTCCTCCTGGTGAAGCTGTGTTCCTCCTTGTACAGCGGTGTTTCTTGTGGTGTAGCTGTGTTCCTCCTGGTGTTTCTGTGTTCCTCCTGGTGTAGATGTGTTCCTCCTGGTGTAGCTGTGTTCCTACTGGTGTAGCTGCGTTCCTCCTGAATTAGCTGTGTTCCTCCTGGTGTAACTGCGTTCTTCGTATTATGGCTGAGTTACTCCTGGTGTTACTGTGTTCCTCCTAATGTAGCTCTTATCCTCCCGGTGTAGCTGTATTACTCCATGTGTAGCTGTGTTCCTTCTCTTGTAGCTGTGTTCCTGGAGTAGCTGTGTTCCTCCTGGTGTAGCTGTGTTCCTCTTTGCGTAACTGTTCCCTTAATGGTGGACGTGTGTTCCTGCTGGTGTAGCTGAGTTCCTCCTGGTGTATCTGTGTTCGTCCTCGTGTATCTGTGATCCTCCTGGTATTTCTGTGTTCCTCTTTGTGTACCTGTGTACCTGCTGGTGTGGTAAGACACAGTTAGTTCCAGACTTTGGAACAGAAATTCTCCGGGCTGAGGGACTGACAACCTCAAATCTACGGCTTCAAGGGTGATGGACTGATTACATCGTCTTCACATCTCTACTGCTCCTGCCTACTTTCTGTACTCGACTGAAGAAGCCTACTGTGTAGGCGAAACGTTTCGGAATAAAGTTGCCTAAATGTTGCCTATGTGTCTTACCAACCAACCTGTCGGTACTGTATACCATTTTGATACTCACCTGCTGGTGTAGATGCGTTCCTAACTGTGTAGATGTGCTACTCGTGGTGTAGCTGTGTTCTTCATGGTTTAGCTGTGTTCCTCCTGGTGTAGCTGTGATCCTCTTTGTGTAGCTGTGTTCCTTCTGGTGTTGCTGTGTTCCTCCTGGAGTAGATCTGCTCATCCTCGTGTAGCTGTGTTCCTAGTGGTGTAACTGTGTTCCTACAGGTGTAGCTGTGTTCTTCCTAGTGTACCTGCGTTCCTCATGGTGTAGATGTGTTCCTCCTGGTGTATTTGTGCTCCCCTTGGTGTAGCTGTGTCCTTCTTGGTGTAGCATTGTTCCTAATGGAGTAGCTGTTTTCCTTCTGGTGTAGCTGTGTTTCTCCTGGTGTAGATGTGTTCCTCCTGGCGTAATTGTGTTTCTCCTGGTGTAGTTGTGTTTCTGGTGGTGTAACTGCGTTCATCGTGGTGTAGCTGCGTTCTCCTGGAGTAACTGTGTTCCGTCTGGTGTAGCTGTGTTCTTTCTAGTGGAGATGTGTTCCTCCTGGTGTAACTGTGTTCCTCCTGGTGTAACTGTGTTCCTCCTTTTTTAGCTGTGTTACTCTTGTTGAAGTTTTGTTCCTCTTGGAATAATTGTCTTCCTCTTCGTGTAGCTGTGTCCCTCCTGGTGAAGCTGTGTTCCTCCTAGTATAGCTGTGTTCCTCCTGGTGAAGCTGAGTTCGTCCTCGCGTAACCATGTTCCTCCTGGTGTTTCTGTGCTCCTCTTGGTGTAACTGTGTACCTGCTGGTGTAGCAGCGTTACTAGTGGTGTAGCTGTGTTCCTCCTGGTGTAGCTGTCTTCCTTCTGGTGTAGCTGTGCTCCTTTTGGTGTAGCTGTGTTCCTCCTGGTGTAGCTGTGTTCCTCCTATTGTAGCTTTGTTCCTCGTGGTGTAGCTGTGTTTCTACTGGAATAGATGTGTTCATCCTTGTGTAGTTGTGCTCCTGGTGGCGTAGCTGTGTTCCTCCTGTTGTACCTGTGTTCCCCTTGATATAGATGTGTTCCTTCTGGTGTAGATATGTTCCCCTTGGTGTAGTTGTGTCCTTCCTGGTGTAGCATTGATCCTAATGACGTAGCTGTATTCCTTATGGTGTAGCTGTGTTTCTCCTGATGTAGATGTGTTCCTCCTGGTTTAGCTTTGTTCCTTTTAGTTGTGTTTCTGGTGGTGTAATTGCGTTCCTCGTGGTGTACCTGCGTTCTCCTGGAGTAACTGTGTTCCGTCTGGTGTAGCTGTGTTCTTTCTAGTGAAGATGAGTTCCTCCTAAAGTCGCTGTGTTTCTCCTTTTCAGCTGTGTTCTTCCTGATGAAGCTGTGTTCCTTTTGGAATAATTGTGTTCCTCTTTTTGTAGCTCTGTCACTCCTGGTGAAGCTGTGTTCCTCGTAGTATAGCTGTGTTGCTTGTGGTGTTGCTGTGTTCCTCCTGGTGAAGCTGTGTTCCTCCTAGTATAGCTGTGTTGCTTGTGGTGTTGCTGTGTTCCTTCTGGTGTAGCTGTGTTCGTCCCCATGTAACTGTGTTCCTCCTGGTGTTTCTGTGCTCCTCTTGCTGTAACTGTGCAACTGCTGGTGTAGCTGCGTTCCTAATAGTGTAGCTGTGTTCCTCCTGGTGTAGCTGTGTTCCTGCTGGCGAATCTGTGTTCCTTCAGGTGTAGCTGTGTTCCTCCTGGTGTATCTGTGTTCCTCCTATTGTAGCTGTGTTCTTCGTGGTGCAGCTGTGTTTTTCCTGGAGTAGATGTGTTCATCCTTGTGTATTTGTCCTCCTAGTGGTGTAACTGTGTTCCTCCCTGTGAAATTGTGCTCCTCCTGGCGTGCCTGTGTTGCTTTTGGTGTATGTGTGTTCCGTCGGTTGTAGATGTGTTCCCCTTGGTGTTACTGTGTCCTTCCTGGTGCAGAAGTGTTCCTAATGGCGTATCTGTGCTCTTTCTGATATAGCTGTTTTCCTTCCTGGGAAGCTGTGTTGCTCCTAGTATAGCGGTGTTCCTCTTAGTGTAGGTGGGTTCCTCAAGGAGTAGCTGTGTTCCTCCTGGTGTAGATGTGTTCCTTCTGGTGCAGCTGTGTTCCTCCTGGTTTAACTGTGTTCCTCCTGGTTAGCTCTGTTCATTCGGTTGTTGCTGTGTTCCTAATGGTGTATATGTCTTCCTCCTGGTGTAGCTCTGCTCCTCCTGGCGTATATGTGTTCCTCCTGGTGTAGTTGCTTTCCTCCTGGTGTAGCTGCGTTCCGTTTAGTGTAGCTGTGTTCCTCCTGGCGTAATTGTTTTCCTCCTGGTGTAGATGTGTTCCTTGAGGTGTAGCTGTGTTCCTTCTTTTGTAGATGAGTTCCTAGAGAATTACCTGTTTTCCTCCTGGTGAAGCTGTGTTCCTCTTGGTGTAGCTGTGCTCCTCCTGATGCAGCTGCATTCCTTCCTGGTGTAGCTGTGTTCCTCCTGATGAAGCTGTGTTCATCTCGGTGAATATGTGTAAGTCGTTTTCTAGCTGTGTTCCTCTTGGTGTAGCTGTACTCCTCCTGGTGTAACTGTGTTCCTCCTGGTGTAGCTGTGTTCCTCCTTTTGTATGTGTGTTCCTTCTGGTGTAGTTTTGTTCCTTCTGGTGTACCTGTGTTAATATTGATGTAGCTGTGTTCCTTCCAGAGTTGCTATGTTTTTCCTGGTGTAGCTGTGTTCCTCCTGGTGTAGCTGTGTTTCTCCCTGCGTAGCTGTCTTCCTCCCGGGGTAGCTGTGTTCCACGTGGTGTGTTTTCCTCACGGTGTAACTGTGTCTCTCCCAGTGCAGCTGTGTCCTTCCCTTCCTCTTGTAACTGTGTTTCTTCAAGTATAACTGTGTACCTGTTGGTGTAGCTGTGTATCTCCTGATTTAGCTGTGTTCCTCCTGTTGCAGATGTGCCGCTCCTGGTGTAGCTGTGTTCTTCCTGGTTGAGATGTTTTCGTCCAGCTGCACATGTGGTTCTCCTGGTGTAGATATGTCCCACCTGGTGCAGCTGTGTTCCTCGTAGTGCAGCTGTTTTCCTCCAGGAGTAGCTGAGTTCCTCTTGGTGTAGCTGTGTCCCTCCGGGTGTCGCTGCGTTCCTGCTGATGTAGCTGTGCTTATAATGGTGTACCTGTGTTCCTTCTGGTATAGCTGCGTTCTTCCTGGTGTACCTGTGTTCCTCTTGATGTAGCTGTCTTTCTCCTGGTGTACCTGTGTTACTCCCGGTGTAGCTGTGTTCCTCCTTGTGTAACTGTAATCCCCCTGGTGTAGCTCCGTTACTGCTGGTGTTGCTGTGTTCCTCCCTGTTTAGCTGTGTTCCTCCTGGTGTAGCTGTGTTCCTCCCGGTGTAGCTGTGTTCCTCCCGGTGTTGCTGTGTTCCTCCCGGTGTTGCTGTGTTCCTCCCGATTTAATTGTGTTTATCTGGGTGTAGCTGTGTCTCTCCCTGTGTACCTGTGTTCCTTCCAGCATAGCTGTATTCCTTCCTTTATATGTGTGTTCCTCCTGGTGTACCTGTGTCCCTCCCGGGGTAGCTGTGTTTCTCCTGGTGTAGCTGTGCACCGCCTCGTGTAGCTATGTTCCTCCTGGTGTAGCTGTGTTCCTCCTGGTTTAGCTGTGTTCCTCCTGGTGTAGCTGTGTTCCTCCTGGTGAAGCTGTGTTTCTTGTGGTATAGCTGTGTTCGTTCTGGTTAGAAATTTTCCTCCTGGTGTAGCTACGTTCCTCATGGTGTAGCTGTGTTCCTCCTGGTGTAGGTGTGTTCCTCCTGGTGTAGCTTTGTTCCTGCTGATGTAACTGTGTTTCCTCCTTGAAAAGCTGTGTTCCTCCTGGTGTAGCTGTGTTCCTCCTGGTGTAGCTGTGTTCCTAATGGTATAGCTGTGTTTGTCCTGGTGTATCTGTGTTCCTTCTATTGTAGCTGTGTTCCTCCTGGTGGAACTATGTTTCTCCTGGTATAGTTTCGTTCCTCTTGGTGTAGCTGTGTTCCTCCTCTTGTAGCTGTGTTCCTCCTCTTGCAGTTATGTTCCTCCTGGTGTAGCTGTGTTCCACCTTGTGTAACTGTTTTCCTCCTGGTGTAACTGTGTTCCTGCTGGTATAGCTGTGTTCGTCCTTGTGTAACTTTGTTCCTCTTGGTGTATCTGTGTTCCCCCTTGTGTAGGTGTGTTCATCCTTGGATAACAGTGTTCCTCCTGGTGTAACTGTGTTCCTCATGGTGTAGCTGTGTTCCTCCTGGTGTACCTGTGTTCCCCCTTGGTGTAGATGTGTTCCTTCTGGTGTAGATATGTTCCCCTTGGTGTAGCTGTGTCCCTCCTGGTGAAGCTGTGTTCCTCCTGGTGAAGCTGTGTTCCTCCTGGTGAAGCTGTGTTCCTCCTGGTGAAATTGTGTTCCCCTTGGTGTAGATGTGTTCCTTCTGGTGTAGAAATGTTCCCCTTGGTGTAGCTGTGTCCCTCCTGGTGAAGCTGTGTTCCTCCTGGTGTACCTGTGTTCCCCTTGGTGTAGATGTGTTCCTTCTGGTGTAGAAATGTTCCCCTTGGTGTAGCTGTGTCCCTCCTGGTGAAGCTGTGTTCCTCCTGGTGAAGCTGTGTTCCACCTAGTATAGCTGTGTTCCTTGTGGTGTATAAATAACAAAACAAGGCACAATACCGTGACTGGAACGATACACAAATAACCTGCACATAGAAGAGAGGAGCTTACGACGACGTTTCGGTCCGACTCGGACTATTTACAAAGTCACACTGGTGCAAGTCGGATCGAGACGTCGTCGTAAGCTCCTCTCTTCTATGTGCGGGTTATTTGTGTATCGTTCCAGTCACGGTATTGTGCCTTGTTTTGTTATTTATACACCACAAGGAACACAGCTATACTAGGTGGAACACAGCTTCACCAGGAGGAACACAGCTTCACCAGGAGGGACACAGCTACACCAAGGGGAACATTTCTACACCAGAAGGAACACATCTACACCAAGGGGAACACAGGTACACCAGGAGGAACACAGCTTCACCAGGAGGGACACAGCTACACCAAGGGGAACATTTCTACACCAGAAGGAACACATCTACACCAAGGGGAACACAGGTACACCAGGAGGAACACAGCTTCACCAGGAGGGACACAGCTACACCAAGGGGAACATTTCTACACCAGAAGGAACACATCTACACCAAGGGGAACACAGGTACACCAGGAGGAACACAGCTTCACCAGGAGGGACACAGCTACACCAAGGGGAACACAATTACACCAGAAGGAACACATCTACACCAAGGGGAACACAATTACACCAGGAGGAACACAGCTTCACCAGGTTTATTTGTGTATCTTTCCAGTCAGGGTATTGTGCCTTTTTTCTTACTCTTGATGTAACTGTGTACTTGATGGTGTAGCTGCGTTCCAAATGGTGTAGCTGTGTTCCTTCTGGTGTAGCTGTGTTCTTCCTGGTGCAGCTGTGTTCTTCCTGGTGCAGCTGTGTTCTTCCTGGTGAAGCTGCGTTTCTCCTGGACTAGATGTGTTCATCCTTGTGTACTTGTGCTCCTAGTATTGTAACTGTGTTCCTCCTGGTGTAGCTGGGTTCCTTCTGGTGAAGATATGTTCCCCTTTGTGTAGCTGTGTCCTTCCTGGTGTAACATTGTTTCAAATGGCGTAGCTGCGTTCCTTCTGGTGAAGCTGTGTTTTTCCTAGTATAGCTGTGTTCCTTGTGGTGTAGCTGTGTTCCTACTGGTGTAGCTGTGTTCCTCCTCGTGTATCTGTGTTCCTCCATGTGTAGATGTGTTACCCCATGGTGTAGCTCTGTTTCTCCTGGAGTAGTAGTGTTCCTCTTGGAGTAGCTGTGTTCCTCAATGAGTAGCTGTGTTCCTCCTGGTGTAGCTGTGTTCCTCCTGGAGTAACTGTGTTCCTCCTGGTTAGCTATGTTCGTTCTGGTGCTGCTGTGTTCCTAATGATGTATATGTGTTCTTCCTTGTGTAGTTGTGTTCCTCCTGGTGTAGCTGTGTTCAGTTTGGTGTAGCTGTGTTCCTCCTGGAGTATCTGTGCTCCTCCTGGAGTAGCTGTATTCCTCCTGTTAAAACTATGTTCCTCTTGGTGTAGCTGTTTTCCTCCTTGTGTAGCTGTGTACCTCCTGTTGTAAATGCTTTCATCCTGGTGTAGATGTGCTCCTCGAGGTGTAGCTGTGTTCGTCTTGGTGTAGCTGTGTTCCTCTTGGTGTAGCTGTACTCCTGTTGCAGCTGTGTTCCTCCTGATGCAGCTGTGTTCCTCTCGGTGAATATGTGTTAGTCCTTGTATAGCTGTGTTCTTTCTGGTTTAGCTGTATTTCTTCTGGTGTAGCTGTGTTTTCCTGGTGTAGCTGTGTTCTTCCAGGTGCAGGTGTGTTCCTCCTGGTGTAGCTGTTTTCCTCCTGGTATAACTGTTTTCCTCCTGGTGTTCCTGTGTTCCTCCTGATATTTTTGTGTTCCTCCTGGTGTAGCTGCGTTCCTCCTGGTGTAGGCGTGTTCCTACTTGTGTAGTTTCGTTCCTTCTGGTGTAGTTTTGTTCCTACTGATGTAGCTGTGTTCCTTCAGGGGTAGCTATGTTTTTCCTGGTGTAACTGTGTTCCTCCCTGATTAGCTGTCTTCCTCCCAGTGTAGCTGTCTTCCACATGGTGGAGCTGTGCTCCTCACTGTGTAACTGTCTCTCCCAGTGGAGCAGTGTCCTTACATTGCTGGTGTAGCTGTGTTTCTTCACGTATAACTGTGTTCCTTCTGGTGCAGCTGTGTTTCTCCTGATGTAGCTGTGTTCCTCCTGTTGTAGGTGTGTTCCTCCTGTTGTAGGTTTGTTCCTCCTGGGGCAACTGTGTTCCTCCTGGTGTAGCTGTGTTCTTCCTGGTTTAGCTGTCTTCCTACTTGTGTAGCTGTGGTTCTCCTGGTTTAGCAGAGTTCCTCCTGGTGTAGCTGTTTTCCTCCTTGTGTGGCTGTGTTCCTCCTGGTGTAGATGTGTTCCTACTAGTGCAGTTTCGTTCCTTCTAGTGTAGCTGTGTTCCTACTGATATAGCTGTGTTCCATCTGGGGTAGCTATGTTTTTCCTGGTGTTGCTGTGTTCTTCCTGGTTTAGCTGTGTTCCACATGGTGTGGTTGTGTTCCTCATGGTGTAACTGTGTCTCTTCCAGTGTAGCTGTGTCCTTCCCTTCCTGGAGTAGCTATGTTCCTTCACGTATAACTCTGTTCCTACTGGTGTAGCTGAGTTTCTCCTGATGTCGTAGTGTTCCTCATGTTGAAGCTGTGTTCATCTTTGTGTAGCTGTGTTCCTCCTGGTGTAGGTTTATTCCTCTTGGTTTAGCTGTGTTCCTCCTGGTGTAGCTCTGGTTCTTCTGGTGCAGTTATGTCCCTGCTGGTGTAGCTGTGTTCCTCCTCGTGTAACTGTGTTCCCCTTGGCGTAGCTGTGCTTCTCCTGGTGTAGCTATGTTCCTCCTCGTGTTGCTGTGTTCCTCCTGGTGTAGCTGTGTTCCGCATGGTGTAACTGTGTTCCTCCCGGTGTAGCTGTCTTTCTCCTGGTGTAGCTGTGTTCCTTCTGATGTAGCTGTGTTCCTCCTGGTGTAGCTGTGTTCCTTCTGATGTAGCTGTGTTCCTCCTGGTGTAAATGTTTTCCTCCTATTGCAGCTCTGGTCCTGCCGGTGTAGCTGTGTTACTCCATTTCTAGCTGTGTTCCTCATGGTGTAGCTGTGTTCGTCCTCTTGTAACTGTCTTCCTCCTGGAGTTTCTGTGTTCCTCTTGGTGTAATTGTGTACCTGCTGGTGTAGCTGCGTTCCTAATGGTGTAGTTGTGTTCCTCCTGTTGTAGCTGTGTTCCTCCTGTGGTAATTGTGTAGGTGTGTTCCTCCTGCTTTAGCTGTGTTCCTTCTGTTGTTGCTGTGTTCCTCGTAGTGTAGATGGGTTCCTAATGGTGTAGTTTCGTTCCTTCTGCTGTAGCTCTGTTTCTGCTGATGCAGCTGTGTTCCTTCAGGGGTAGCTATGTTTTTCCTGGTGTAGCTGTGTTCCACATGGTGTAGCTGTGTTTCTCACTGCGTAACTATGTCTCTCCCATTGTAGCTGTGTCCTTCCCTTCCTGGTGTAGATGTGTTCCTTCACGTATAAATGTGTCCCTCCTAGTGAAGCTGTGCTTCTCCTGGAGTAGGTGTGTTTCTCCTGGTGTAGGTTCGTTCCTCCTGGCGCAACTGTGTTCCTCCTGGTGTAGCTGTGTTCTTCCTGGTTTAGCTGTGTTCCTCGTTGTGTAGCTGTCGTTCTCCTGGTGGAGCTATGTTCCTCCTGGTGTGCATATGTTCCTCCTGGTGTAGCTGTGTTCCTTCTGGTGTAGGTGTGTTCCTCCTGGCGTAGTTTCGTTCCTTCTAGTGTAGATGTGTTCCTAGTGATGTGCCTGTGTTCCTTCTGGGGTAGTTATGTTTTTCTTGGTGTAGCTGTGTTCCTCCTGGTGTAGCTGTGTCTCTCACTGCGTAACTGTCTTCCTCCCAGTGTTGCTGTGTTCCATATGGTGTAGCTGTGTTCCTCCTGGTGTAGGTGTGTTTCTCCTGGTGTTCCTGTTTTCCTCCTGGTGTAGCTGTGTTCCTCCTGGTGTAGCTGTGTTTCTCCTTTTGCAGCTGTGTTCATCCTGGTATAGCTTTGTTCATCTTTGTGTAGATGTGCTCCTCCTGGTGTAGCTGTGTTCCTCCTGGGGCAGCTCTTATCCTCCTGGTGAAGCTCTGTACCTCCTGGTGTAGCTACGTTCCTACTGTTGTAGCAGTGTTTCTCCTGGTGTAGCTGTTTTCCTCTTGGTGTAGATGTGCTCTTCCTGGTGTAGCTGTGTTTCTTCTGGTGTAGCTGTGTTTGTCCTGTTGTAGCTGTTTCTCCAGGTGTACCTGTGTTCCTGTTGGTGTACGTGCATTCCTCTTTGTGTAGCTGTGTTCCTCTTTAAGTAGCTGTGTTTCTTCTGGTGCATCTGTGTTCCTCTTTGTGTAACTGTGTTTCTCCTACTGTAGCTGTGTTTCTGCTGGTATATCTGTGTTATTACTGTTGTAACTGTGTTCATCTTAGTGTAGCTGCGTCTCCCTTGTTATAGCTGTGTTTCTCCTCGTATACCTGTGTTCCTCCTGGTGTAGTTGTGTTCCTCTTATTATATCTGTTTTCCTACTGGTATACCTGTCTTTCTCCTAGTGTAGCTGTGTTCCTCTTGGTGTAACTGTGTTCCTCCTGGTGTAACTGTGTTCCTCTTGGAGTAGCTGTCTTTATCCTAGTGTAGCTGTGTTTCTCTTGGTGTAACTGTGTTCCTCCTGGTGTAACTGTGTTCCTCGTGGTGTAGTTGTGTTTCTCCTGGTGTAGCCGTGTTTCTCCTGATATATTTGCGATCCTCCTGGTGTAACTGTGTTCCTCCTGTTGAAGCCGTGTTTCTTCTTGTGCAGCTCTGATTCTCCTTGTGTAGATGTGTTTCTCCTGGTGTAGCTACGTTCCTTCTGGTGTAGCTGTGTTTTTCCTTGTGTAACTGCTTTCCTCCTGGGGTAGCTGTGTTCCTCGTGTTGTAACTCTGATCCTACTAGTGTAACTGTTTTCATCCTGGAATAGCTGCTTTCCTTCCAGTGTTCCTGTGTTCCTCCTACTATAGGTGTGCTTCTCATTTGGGTAGCTCTGTTCCCCCTGTTGTAACTCGGCTCCTCCTGGTGTAGGTGTGTTCCTCCAGGTGTAGCTGTTATCCTGCTGGCATAACTCTGTTCCTCCTTGTGCAGGTGTGTTCTTCCTTGTGTAACTGTGTTCCTCCTGGTGTAGCTGTGTTTCTCCTGGTGTAACTGTGTTCCTTCTGGTGTAACTGTGTTCCTCTAGGTGTATCTGCGTTCCTTCTGGTGCAAATGTACTTCTCCAGGTGTAACTTTGTTTCTCCTAGTGTAGCTGTGTTCCTCCTAGTGTAGCTGTGTTTTTCCTGGTGTATCTGTTTCTCCTGGTGTAGATGCGTTCCTCTTGATGTTGCTGCGATCCTGCTGGTGTAACTGTGTTCCTGCTGGTGTAACTGTGTTCCTCCTGGTGTATCTGTGCTTCTCCTTGTGTAGCTGTGTTTCTGCTGGTGTAGCTGTGTTCGTCCGGGTGCATCTGTGTTCCTCCTGGTGTAACTGTGTTCCTCCTGGTGAAACTGTTCCTCATGGTGTAGCTGTGTTCCTCGTGGTGTAGCTGTGTTCCTCCTGGTTTAGATGTGTTCCTCCTGGGGTAGCTGAGTTCTTCCTGTTGTAACTGTGCTCCTCCTGGTGTAGCTGTGTTTTTCCTGTGGTAGCTGTGTTCCTTATGCTGTAACTCTGCTCCTCATGGTGAAGCTGTTTTCCTGTTGGAGTAGCTGTGTTCCTCCTTTTGTAGCTGTGTTCCTCCTTTTGTAGCTGTGTTCCTCCTTGTGTAGCTTTTTCCTCATGGTATAGCTGTGTTCCTCCTGGTGTAGTTGTGTTCCTCCTGGTGTAGCTGCGTTCCTGTTGGTGTAGCTGTGTTGTCTCTGGAGTAGCTGTGTTCCTCCTTGTGTAGCTGTGTTAATCCTGGTGAAGCTATGTTCCTCCTGGTGTAGCTGTGTTCCTCCTGGTGTAGCTATGTTCTTACTGGTGTAGCTGTGTTAATCTTGATGTAGCTGTGTTCCTCCTTGTGCAGCTCTGTTTCTTTTGGTGTAGCTGTGTTCCTCTTGGTGCAGCTGTGTTCCTCCTGGTATAGCTTTGTTCCTCCTGGTGTAGCTGTGTTCCTCCTGTCGTAGCTGTGTTTCTCCTGGTGTAGCTGTGTTCCTCCTGGTGTAGCTGTGTTAATCTTGGTGTAGCTGTATTCCTCCTGGTGTAGCTGTGTTCATTCTGGTGTAGCTGTGTTCCTTCTGGTGCAGCTGTGTTCCTTCTGGTGTAGCTGTGTCCCTCCTGGTGTAGCTGTGTTCCTCCTTGTGCAGCTGTGTTCCTTTTGGTGTAGCCGTGTTCCTCCTGGTGTAGCTGTGTTCCTTCTGGTGTAGCTGTGTTCCTCCTCGTGTAGCTGTGTTCATTCTGGTGTAGTTGTGTTCTTTCTGGCGTAGCTGTGTTCATTCTGGTGTAGTTGTGTTCATTCTGGTGTTGCTATGTTCCTCCTGGTGTAACTGTGTTCATTCTGGTGTTGCTATGTTCCTCCTGGTGTAGCTGTGTTCTTCCTGGTGTAGCTATGTTTCTCCTGGTGTACCTGTGTTCCTCCTGGTGTAGCTGTGTTCATCCTTGTGTAGCTGTGTTCCTCTTGGTGCAGCTGTGTTTCTTCTGGTGTAGCTGTGTTCCTCCTGGTGTAGCTGTGTTCCTCATTGTGTAGCTGTTTTCCTCCTGGTGTAGCTGTGTTTCTCCTGGTGTAACTCTGATCCTCCTGGTGTAGCTGTTTTCTTCCTGTTGTAGCTACGTTCCCTCTAGTGTAGCTGTCGTCCTTCTGGTGCATCTGTGTTCCTCCTGGTGTAGCTGTGATCCTCCTGGTGTTGTTGTGTTCTTCCTGGTGTAGCTACGTTCTTTCTGGTGTAGCTGTGTTTCTCCTTTTGTAGCTGTGTTCCTTCTGGTGTAGCTGTGTTCTTCCTGGTGTAGCTGTGTTCGTTCTGGTGTAGCTGTGTTCCTTCTAGTATATCTTTGTTCCTCCTGCTCTAGCTGTGTTTGTCCTGTTGTAGCTGCGTTCCTCCTGGTGTACCTGTGTTCCTCTTGGTGTAGCTGTGTTTCTTCTGGTGTAGCTGTGTTCCTCCTGGTGGAGCTCTATTCTTTCTGGTGCAGCTGTGTCCCTTTTGCTGTAGCTGTTTTCCTCCTGGTGTAGCTGTGTTTCTCCTGGTGTAACTCTGATCCTCCTGGTGTAGCTGTTTTCTTCCTGTTGTAGCTACGTTCCCTCTAGTGTAGCTGTCGTCCTTCTGGTACATCTGTGTTCCTCCTGGTGTAGCTGTGATCCTCCTGGTGTTGTTGTGTTCTTCCTGGTGTAGCTACGTAGCTGTGTTTCTCCTTTTGTAGCTGTGTTCCTCCTGGTGTAGCTGTGTTCTTCCTGGTGTAGCTGTGTTCGTTCTGGTGTAGCTGCGTTCCTCCTGGTGTACCTGTGTTCCTCTTGGTGTAGCTGTGTTTCTTCTGGTGTAGCTGTGTTCCTCCTGGTGGAGCTCTATTCTTTCTGGTGCAGCTGTGTCCCTTTTGCTGTAGCTGTGTTCCTCCTGGTGTAGCTGTAGTCCTTCTAGTATAGCTGTATTCCTCCTGGTGTAGCTGTGTTCTTTCTAATGTAGCTGTGGTCCTGCTGGTGTAGCTGTGTTTGTCCTGTTGTAGCAGTGTGCCCCATTGTGTACCTGTGTTTCTCTTGGTGTAGCTGTGTTTCTCCTGGTGTAGCTGTGTTCCTCCTTGTGCTGCTGTGCTTCTTCTGGTGCAGCTTTGTTCGTCCTGGTGTAGCTGTGTTCCTCCTGGTGTAGCTGTGTTCCTCCTGGTGTAGCTGTGTTCCTCCTGGTGTAGCTTTGTTCTTCCTGGTGTAGCTGTGTTCCTCCCGGTGTAGCTGTGTTCCTCCTGATGTAGCTGTGTTCCTCCTGGTGCAGCTTTATTCCTCCTGGTGTAGCTGTGTTCTTCCTGGTGTAGCTGTGTTGCTCCCTGTGTAGCTGTGTTCCTCCTGATGTAGCTGTGTTCCTCCTGGTGTAGCTGTGTTCCTCCTGGTGTAGCTGTGTTCCTCCTGGTGTAGCTGTGTTCCTCCTGGTGTAGCTGTGTTCCTCCTGGTGTAGCTGTGTTCCTCCTGGTGTAGCTGTGTTCCTCCTGATGTAGCTGTGTTCCTCCTGGTGTAGCTGTGTTCCTCCTGGTATAGCTGTGTTCCTCCTGGTGTAGCTGTGTTCCTCCTGGTGTAGCTGTGTTCCTCCTGGTGTAGCTGTGTTCCTCCTGGTGTAGCTGTGTTCCTCCTGGTGTAGCTGTGTTCCTCCTGGTGTAGCTGTGTTCCTCCTGGTGTAGCTGTGTTTCTCCTGGTGTAGCTGTGTTTCTCTTTGCAACTGATCTAATATTTGCTAATACATAGTTATTCCAGGTTGCTTCATATCGACTCAAGGTTGAGGGACTGATTACCTCATTCTCCTCCTGTTCTTCAAGATTCTCCTTTGCATGGACTGATGAAGCCACTGTGTGGCGAAACGTTTCCTCAATAAAGACACCCAAGAGTTGCACATGTGTCTAATTTATCAACATGTCGGTTCTCTGAACCATTCATCTACATAACGGAGTAGTTGGAGTTTGTCTTCATTGAACATCATATTGTTTTCCGTTGCCCATTGGAAAACTTGGTTTATATCTTCTTGGAGGTTAACCGTGTTCTCAATAGAGAGCAGTCTCATGCATATCCTAGTATCGTCTGCAAAGGATGACACGTTGCTGTGGATTACAACTCTGTCTATGTCTGATATGAGGATGAAGTACAGGATAGGGGCGAGTACTGTGCCTTGTGGAACAGAGCTTTTCACTATGGCAGTTTCTGATTCAACTCTATTTACCACTAGTCTTTGTGTTCGATTGGTTAGAAAGTTAAAAGATCCATCTCCCCATTTTGCCAGTTATTCCTTTAGCACGTATTAGGTGCGCTATTACGCCATGATCGCACTTGTCAAAGGCTTTTGTGAAGTCTATGTATATTACATCTGCATTCTGTTTTTTTCCAGTACACCCAAGATCGTATCATAGTGATCCAGTAGCAGCGAGAGGCAGGAGCGACCTGCTCTGAACCCATGTTGCCCCGGACTGTGCAGTTTTTGGGAATCCAAGTGGTTTGCAATCCTGCTTCTTAGCACTCTTTCAAAGAGTGCTAAGAAGCACCCTTAGCTAATGCTTTGCTGCCACCTTTATTGTGTGGGGCTATACCAGTTGTTTCTAGTGACTGTCGAATTTCACCCATGTCCAAGCTCCTTCTCCATAGTATACTTGAGGCATGCAAAAGGGGTTTGTTGCAGTTCTTAACGAACACAGAGTGCCACGAGTCTGGGCCCGGGCTTTTGTGCATGGGAATGTTGTCAATGGCTTTCTCAAAGTTTATCGGAGTTATGGTAATGTCGGAAATCTGACATACATTGATGGAGTTTTGAGGCTCATTCATGAAAAAAATCATTTGGATTGTCGATCTTTAGACTGATCAGTGGCTCGCTAAACACAGAGTCGCATGGATTTCATTACCTAACTCATTTCTCTGTTGTAATCTGTGTAAATCCCATCTTGTCTGATAGGTATTGTCTGTGGTATTTGCCTTGTTTTTGGCAAATGAAAAGAAATATTTTGAATTTCTTTCAATTTCACTAGTAACTTTTATCGCCTCCTGTCTCTCCTGGTTCCTGTATGAATCCGTTAACTTAAGTTCGATGCTTTCCACTTCCCTGGTCAGTGCTCCCTTCCGTGTATCAGAAAATCTAGCGTTCTTCAGTAGATCAGTGAGTCTTTGTCGTCTTCTGTAGAGGGAGCTTCTTTCTCTCTCCAGTTTGCTTCTTCTCTTCTTCTTTCTTAGGGGAATTTTTTTTTTTATTATCACACTGGCCAATTCCCACCAAGGCAGGGTGGCCCGAAAAAGAAAAACTTTCACCATCATTCACTCCATCACTGTCTTGCCAGAAGGGTGCTTTACACTACAGTTTTCAAACTGCAACATTAACACCCCTCCTTCAGAGTGCAGGCACTGTACTTCCCATCTCCAGGACTCAAGTCCGGCCTGCCGGTTTCCCTGAACCCCTTCATAAATGTTACTTTGCTCACACTCCAACAGTACGTCAAGTATTAAAAACCATTTGTCTCCATTCACTCCTATCAAACACGCTCACGCATGCCTGCTGGAAGTCCAAGCCCCTCGCACACAAAACCTCCTTTACCCCCTCCCTCCAACCTTTCCTAGGCCGACCCCTACCCCGCCTTCCTTCCACTACAGACTGATACACTCTTGAAGTCATTCTGTTTCGCTCCATTCTCTCTACATGTCCGAACCACCTCAACAACCCTTCCTCAGCCCTCTGGACAACAGTTTTGGTAATCCCGCACCTCCTCCTAACTTCCAAACTACGAATTCTCTGCATTATATTCACACCACACTTTGCCCTCAGACATGACATCTCCACTGCCTCCAGCCTTCTCCTCGCTGCAACATTCATCACCCATGCTTCACACCCATATAAGAGCGTTGGTAAAACTATACTCTCATACATTCCCCTCTTTGCCTCCAAGGACAAAGTTCTTTGTCTCCACAGACTCCTAAGTGCACCACTCACCCTTTTCCCCTCATCAATTCTATGATTCACCTCATCTTTCATAGACCCATCCGCTGACACGTCCACTCCCAAATATCTGAATACATTCACCTCCTCCATACTCTCTCCCTCCAATCTGATATCCAATCTTTCATCACCTAATGTTTTTGTTATCCTCATTACCTTACTCTTTCCTGTATTCACTTTTAATTTTCTTCTTTTGCACACCCTACCAAATTCATCCACCAATCTCTGCAGCTTCTCTTCAGAATCTCCCAAGAGCACAGTGTCATCAGCAAAGAGCAACTGTGACAACTCCCACTTTATGTGTGATTCTTTATCTTTTAACTCCACGCCTCTTGCCAAGACCCTCGCATTTACTTCCCTTACAACCCCATCTATAAATATATTAAACAACCACGGTGATATCACACATCCTTGTCTAAGGCCTACTTTTACTGGGAAATAATTTCCCTCTTTCCTACATACTCTAACTTGAGCCTCACTATCCTCGTAAAAACTCTTCACTGCTTTCAGTAACCTACCTCCTACACCAAACACCTGCAACATCTGCCACATTGCCCCCCCTATCCACCCTGTCATACGCCTTTTCCAAATCCATAAATGCCACAAAGACCTCTTTAGCCTTATCTAAATACTGTTCACTTATATGTTTCACTGTAAACACCTAGTCCACACATCCCCTACCTTTCCTAAAGCCTCCTTGCTCATCTGCTATCCTATTCTCCGTCTTACTCTTAATTCTTTCAATAATAACTCTACCATACACTTTACCAGGTATACTCAACAGACTTATCCCCCTATAATTTTTGCACTCTCTTTTGTCCCCTTTGCCTTTATACAAAGGAACTATGCATGCTCTCTGCCAATCCCTAGGTACCTTACCCTCTTCCATTCATTTATTAAATAATTGCACCAACCACTCCAAAACTATATCCCCACCTGCTTTTAACATTTCTATCTTTATCCCATCAATCTCGGCTGCCTTACCCGCTTTCATTTTACCTACTGCCTCACGAACTTCCCCCACACTCACAACTGGCTCTTCCTCACTCCTACAAGATGTTATTCCTCCTTGCCCTATACACGAAATCACAGCTTCCCTATCTTCATCAACATTTAACAATTCCTCAAAATATTCCCTCCATCTTCCCAATACCTCTAACTCTCCATTTAATAACTCTCCTCTCCTATTTTTAACTGACAAATCCATTTGTTCTCTAGGCTTCCTTAACTTGCTAATCTCACTCCAAAACTTTTTCTTACTCTCTGTGTTCTGTTAGTGAGGAAGTTATAGATCCATCGACCGACTTTTCCTGTTATTCCTTTAGCACGCATTTTGTGCGCTATTACGCCATGGTCACACTTGTCGAAGGCTTTTGCAAAGTCTGTATATATTACATCTGCATTCTTTTTGTCTTCTAGTGCATTTAGGACCTTGTCGTAGTGATCCAATAGTTGAGACAGACAGGAGCGATCTGTTCTAAACCCATGTTGCCCTGGGTTGTGTAACTGATGGGTTTCTAGATGGGTGGTGATCTTGCTTCTTAGGACACTTTCAAAGACTTTTATGATATGGGATGTTAGTGCTATTGGTCTGTAGTTCTTTGCTGTTGCTTTACTGCCCCCTTTGTGGAGTGGGGCTATGTCTGTTGTTTCTAGTAACTGAGGGACGACCCCCGTGTCCATGCTCCCTCTTGCAGTTCTTGATGAACACGGTGTTCCATGAGTCTAGCCCTGGGGCAGAGTGCATGGGCATGTCATTTATCGCCTGTTCGAAGTCATTTTGCATCAGAATAACGTCAGATAGGCTTCTGTTCGACTTTGATTTGGCATAAGAAAAGAAATGCTTTGGGTTTCTTTCGATTTCATTTATGGCTTTTAGTTCTTCCCGCAATTCCTGACTCCTATAAGATTCCTTTAGCTTTAATTCGATGTTTGCTATTTCTCTGACCAGTGTCTCCCTACGCATTGCAGATACATTGGCCTCTTTTAGCCGCTCTGTAATTCTTTTCCGAAGCCTGTAAAGGGAGCGCCTGTCTCTTTCTATTTTACATCTACTCCTCCTTTTTCTTAAAGGAATATAAGAACATAAGAACATAAGAATGTAGGAACACTGCAGAAGGCCTACTGGCCCATACGAGGCAGGTCCTTATCAAAACGACATCTACCTAAAGCTATTCAAGAAACAACTCCCGCACCCCCCAACACCAATCAAACCCAGCCCCTCCCACTCATATATTTGTCCAGTCTCTTCTTAAAGCTACCCAAGGTCCTAGCCTCTATCACCCCACTGGGAAGACTGTTCCACGCATCCACAACTCTGTTAGAAAACCAGTACTTACCTATGTCCTTTCTAAATCTAAATTTATCCAACTTAAATCCATTATTCCTGGTTCTTACCTTGTTCGACACCCTCAGTACTTTATTAATGTCTCCCTTGTTTATGCCCGTCATCCACTTATACACTTCAATGATATCTCCCCTCATTCTACGCCTCTCCAGAGAGTGGAGATTTAAAGCTTTAAGTCTATCTTCATACGGGAGGTTCCTTACACAGTAAATCATTTTAGTCATTCTTCTCTGTATGTTCTCTAATGAGTCTATGTCCATCCTGTAGTAAGGGGACCAAAACTGAGCAGCATAATCTAAATGAGGCCTCACTAGTGATGTATAGAGCTGTAAAATAACTTTTGGACTTCTGTTACTTATACTTCTTGAGATAAATCCAAGTAATCTGTTGGCCTTGTTGCGCACACTGAGGCACTGCTGTCTTGGCTTTAGATTTCTGCTTACCATGACTCCCAAGTCTTTTTCACATTCTGTATGACCAAGCTCTACTTCACCTAGATTATAGCTTCGAGGGTTATTTTCATTACCAAGGGCAAGTACCTTACACTTATCCACATTAAACTTCATCTGCCATTTCTCAGACCAAGACATTAATTTGTTCAAATCGTCCTGCAGTTCATTGATATCCTCCTCAGAGTGAATTATACGGCCTATCTTTGTATCATCAGCAAACTTACTCATGTCACTAGTAATCCCTTCATCAAGGTCATTAATGTAAATTATGAACAAGAGAGGGCCTAAAACTGATCCTTGTGGAACGCCACTAGTGACTAATCCCCATTCAGATTTCACTCCATTAATGGTAACTCTCTGCTTTCTATTGGTAAGCCATGCCTCAATCCATGCTAGAACTTTACCTCCTATACCATGAGCTGCCACTTTTCTTAAGAGTCTCTTGTGAGGTACTCTGTCGAAGGCTTTACTAAAATCCAAATAAACAATATCATATTCCTTATCACTGTCAACTGCCTCAAATGTTCTATTGAAGAACGTCAGTAAGTTTGTCAGGCAGGAACGACCTCTCGTGAATCCATGCTGAGATTCATTTATCAAGTTATGCTCTTCAAGGTGACTTCTGATAATGTCAGCTATAATTGATTCTAATAACTTGCCCACTATAGATGTCAGGCTTATTGGACGGTAATTTGAAGGAGTGGACTTATCCCCTGATTTGAATATAGGAACCACATTAGCCATCTTCCACTTCTCTGGCACAACACTGGTAAGGATGGACGCATTGAATACACTCGTTAATGGCTGACTAAGCTCCATCTTGCATTCCTTAAGTACCCTTGAAAACAACTCATCGGGTCCCGGGGACTTATTTTGTTTCAGTTTGTCTATCTGTTTAATAACCATGTCCCTCGTGACAGTAATATTAGTTAACTTAAATTCATCAGGAACTAAATAATTGTTAATTACTGGAATCTCATTTACATCTTCCTGTGTAAAAACTGACAAAAAATAGTCATTAAATAAGGAACACATTTCCAGTTCATTATCCGTCAGCTGTCCATTCCCAGATTTCAGAGGTCCTACTTTTTCCTTCACTTTCGTCCTATACACTTGAAAGAACCCCTTTGGATTAGTCTTTGATTCATTAGCGACTCTAATTTCATAGTCACGTTTAGCCTTTCTAATCGCCTTTTTTACTTCTCTTTTAAGCTGAACATATTGGTCAGTAAGGTTAACCTCTCCTCTTCTGATGCGCCTATAAATTCCCCTTTTCTCCCCTAATAGATGTTTTAACCTCCCGTTAACCCATTTGGGATCGTTATTATTAGACCTAATTTCTCTCTGGGGAATGTATATACTCTGGGCACTGTGTACATTATTAAGAAAACAATCATAAAAGCAGATCCCTTCATATTCATAAGTATGATTATCGTCAATAAAATCATTAGCTAGATAACCCCAATCAAGATTAGACAGATGTTCCCTAAGTCCATTATAATCGGCAGAACGAAAATCGGGGATTTTTACTGTATTATCATTATTCTTGCATTCCCAATTAATGCTAAAGGTGATGGATTTGTGATCACTTGCGCCAAGCTCTTCAGTGATCTCCAGATTATTCACTAGTGTTTCCTTATTTGACAAGACTAGGTCTAGCAAATTATTACCCCTGGTAGGTTCAGTTACACTCTGTTTCAGAAAACAGTCCTGAACTGTTTCCATGAAGTCACTGGACTCTAGATTACCTGTCAAAGAATTCCAGTCAATTTGGCTAAAGTTAAAATCCCCTACTATGACTACGTTACTGTGTCCAGAAGCCCTAACAATTTCGTCCCAAAGAAGTCTCCCTCTATCGTGATCCAAGCCTGGAGGTCGGTATATTACACCTAGAATTAGTTTTTCTTGACCCTCCACGAACTCTACCCAAACAGACTCTGTTACTGCTCCATCTATTTTTATACCTTTTTTTATGCAACAATTAATATTTTCTCGAACATACAATGCAACTCCTCCCCCCTTCCCATTACATCTATCCACATTGAATAACTTAAATCCCTGAATATTACACTCAGCAGTCATATCCCGACTCTTTAAATCATACCACGTTTCAGTTAATGCAATGATATCAAAGTTCCCAGCACATGCTACCAAACGTAGTTCATTAATTTTATTTCTTGCACTTCGACTGTTAGCATAAAATACCATCATATGTTTTTTCTTCTGCACATTTTTCCTATTCATCTTTGTTTTTACACAATTTCTGAAATTATCATTACCCAGAGTTACTCCATGACAGTTACTATTAAGATTCTTAATATCAGAGCATAAGTCAATATATCGATACTCATTATTAATCATTTCTAAACCCATACCTCTAACTAATCCTAGTTTAAAGTCCTAACAACCCCCTCAACTGAGTTAGCAAGAAAACCCACACCTGCCCTGGATAAGTGAACCCCATCCCTGGCATACATGTCATTTCGGCCATAGAAGTTGTCCCAGTTGTCAATGAATGGTACTGCATTATCCTTACAGTGTTTATCCAGCCAACAATTAATACCAATTGCTCTGGACAACCATTCATTACCAACACCTCTTCTTGGCAAAATGCCACATATAACAGGGCGCCCCCCCTTCTTCCTAATCATGTCTATAGCTGTCCTGAACTTTCTAACTAAATCCTCACTTCTACGCTTGCCTACATCATTGCCTCCAGCACTGAGGCAAATAATAGGATTGATCCCATTACCGTTCATGATGTTGTCAAGCCGGCTAACAATGTCCTCCATCCCAGCCCCAGGAAAGCATACCCTTTGTCTCCTACTCCTGTCCTTCAAGCAGAATGCCCTATCCATGTATCTAACCTGGCTATCCCCAACAACAACAATATTCTTACCTTCCTTGTCGTTCGTCGTGACGATCCCAGTAGTAGACTCACATTCGTCGGGTAGCACCGAGAATGCGTTGGAGGTTTCCACGGGAGTTTCCACAGCAGTCTCTTTCTTCTTCATCGTTTCTGGCTTTCCATTCGTCTTCTTGATCGTCAACTTCGTCGTCCCCTGCTGTCCAGCCACTGACCACGATCCCTTCTTGACCTGAGGACTCGAAACAGGAGGACTACTACGAATCCTCTTGTTTTCCTCGGTCAATCGCCGTATCTCCATCTTCGCTGCCTTCAATTCTTCCTTAAGTTGCTGGTAAAGTTGCTCGATGGAGGGCATCTTGGTTCAGTCCACGGGAGCAAACAAGACACTTCTTCACAGAGTTAAGTACAGGTCAGCACTCAAAGTACAGGTCACCACTCAAGAGCACACGAACAGGTCTTCACAGAGCTAAGTACACGTCACCGACAGAGCTAAGTACACGAGCATACATCGAGTGGCACAGAGTTAATCTGTTCCAGGCATAAGCTGGGGTCTGTGTTGCTTAGGCTATCTTCCTGAATGATATCATTTAGGACTTGGTTTACTTGGTCCCACTTTATGTTTTTGTTATTGAAGTTGAGCTTGGCGAAGGCTCCCTCGTGACTAATCACATTTTGTCGGTCTGGGGCTCCGCGCATACATATCTGAACCTCGATTATTTTGTGATCAGAGTATATTGCTTTTGATATGGTGACATTTCGTATCAGTCATCATTGTTAGTGAATATGAGGTCCAGTGTATTCTCCAATCTAGTAGGCTCTAGTATTTGCTAGTTTAAGGTGAATTTTGTGCAGAGATTTAAAAGCTCGTGTGCGTGTGAGTTCTCATCTGAGCTACCTCCTGGTGTTATCACTGCAACAACATTATTTGCTATATTCCTCCATTTTAGGTGCCTTAAGTTGAAATCCCCCAGGAGCAAGATGTTGGGGGCATGAGCTGGAAGGTTTTCCAGACAGCTGTTCCTGGAATTGTAGGGACATTGTATCCGGAGGCTTGTAGACTCACAACGACTATATTTTGGTTCTCGACCTTTACTGCTGAAACTTCCATTTCATCATTTGAGGCATTTAGCAGTTCTGTGCAAATAAGTGACTGCGATATACAGGCCGACACCCCCACCCTTTTGCCTGTTCACTCTGTCGCATCTGTATAGGTTGTAATCTGGGATCCATATTTCGTTGTCCAAGTGATCCTTTATGTGGGTCTCAGTGAAAGCTGCAAACATTGCATTTGCCTCTGCAAGCAGTCCACGGATGAAAGGTATTTTGTTGTTCGTTGCTGCCTTTAGACCCTGTATATTTGCAAAGAAGAATGTCATCGGATTGGTGGTATTCGTGGTACTGGGGGGGACTTTTTTTCCGGCACTAATATCTGTGTCTGTTGGTTTGGAGTGCAGGCCATCGACTATGGTTCCACTCCAGAAATCATTAGTAAGGCCTCACCTAGATTATGCAGCTCAATTCTGGTCTCCATATTACAGAATGGACATAAATTCGTTAGAAAACATTAAGCGTAGGATGACTAAATTAATACATAGCATTAGAAATCTTCCTTATGAAGAAAGATTGAAGACTCTTAAGTTACATTCACTTGTTAGACGAAGAATGAGGGGAGACCTGATCGAAGTGTATAAGTGGAAGATAGGTATTAATAAAGGGGATATTAACAAGGTCTTGTTCCAAGTAGATAGAAGTATTGGGAAGGGGGGTGGGGTGGCATTGTATGTCCGAGATCGCTTGAACTGTTGCATTAAAACGGGTATTAAGTCTGAAGTAACACATACAGAGTCTGTTTGGATAGAATTTTCAGAGGGGCATGAAAAATTAACTTTAGGTGTGATATAAGAACATAAGAACATAAGAACATAAGAACGAAGGAGCACTGCAGAAGGCCTACTGGCCCATGCGAGGCAGGTCCAAGTCTCCTACCGGCTTAAGCCAAAGCACCCAACCTAACAGGTCAGGTCACATTGACTTAAGGGAGGAACACGGCAACCGACCTGTTAGCACAAGCTATCAGGTCTAACTCACACCCACCCACATCTACTCATGTATTTATCCAACCTATTTTTAAAGCTACACAACGTTCTGGCCTCTATAACGGTACTTGGGAGTTTGTTCCACTCATCCACAACTCTATTACCAAACCAGTACTTTCCTATATCCTTCCTGAATCTGAATTTTTCCAACTTAAAACCATTGCTGCGAGTCCTGTCTAGGCTAGATATTTTCAGCACACTATTTACATCCCCTTTATTTATTCCTGTCTTCCACTTATACACCTCAATCATATCCCCCCTAATTCTACGTCTTTCCAGAGAGTGCAGTTTCAGGGCCCTTAGTCTATCCTCATAGGGAAGGTTTCTGATACATGGGATCATCTTTGTCATCCTCCTTTGTACATTTTCCAGAGAATTTATATCCATTCTGTAATACGGTGACCAAAACTGTGCAGCATAATCTAAATGAGGCCTAACCAAGGATGTATAGAGTTGAAGAACAACCTGAGGACTCCTATTATTTATGCTTCTTGATATGAAGCCAAGGATTCTATTAGCTTTATTGCGAACACTTATGCACTGTTGTCTTGGTTTCAGATTACTGCTAACCAGAACTCCTAAATCTTTTTCGCAATCCGTAATATTAAGATCTACATTATTTAGTTTATATGTGGCATGGTTATTGTCCTGTCCAACATTTAGAACTTTGCATTTGTCTATATTAAACTGCATCTGCCACTTCTCCGACCACTGCATCAGTCTATTCAAATCTTCCTGGAGTGCTCGAATGTCCTCGTCAGAATGAATTCGACGGCCTATTTTGGTGTCATCGGCAAACTTGCCGATGTCGCTCTTTATGCCCTCATCTATGTCGTTTATGTAGATTGTGAACAGCAGGGGGCCCAACACTGACCCCTGTGGAACACCGCTCGTAACGCTTCCCCACTCTGATTTCTCCCCATTTATGCAAACTCTCTGCTGCCTATTTGTCAACCATGCCTCTATCCAGGAAAAAATTTCTCCTCCTATTCCATGTGCTTTAATTTTCCTCAATAGTCTCTGATGTGGGACCCTGTCAAAAGCCTTACTGAAGTCCATATACACAATATCATATTCATTACCATGATCTACCTCCTCAAATACCTTAGTGAAAAAAGTTAATAAATTCGTAAGGCAGGAACGCCCCTTTGTAAAACCATGTTGAGATTCGTTGATTAATTTATGCTTTTCAAGGTGGCTACGAACTGCCTCGGCAATTTTTGATTCCATAAATTTTCCCACTATGGAGGTTAGGCTTATTGGTCTATAGTTCGAAGCTAAGGACCTGTCACCTGTTTTGAAAATAGGTATCACATTTGCCATTTTCCACTTATCTGGCACCATGCCAGTTTGTAGTGATATGTTGAAAAGATTAGCCAAAGGTGTGCTAAGCTCCTCTTTACATTCCTTTAGAACCCTTGCATACAGTTCATCAGGGCCTGGGGATTTGTTAGGTTTTAATTTATCTATTTGCCTAAGGACCATGTCACTTGTGACCCTAATGGTGCACAGTTTATTATCGTCCTGTTCTACATAATTTATCATTACTGGAATATCGCTGGTATCCTCCTGTGTAAAAACTGAGAGGAAGTATGTGTTAAAAATTCTACACATTTCCTTATCACTGTCAGTGAGCTGACCCGAGGAACTTTTGAGTGGGCCTATCTTGTCCCTGATCTTACTTCTGTATACCTGAAAGAATCCTTTTGGGTTAGTCTTCGATTCTCTTGCAACTTTAACCTCATAATCTCTTTTTGCTTTTCTAATTCCCTTTTTTATTTCTCTCTTTAACTGAATATATCGATTTCTTAATTGCCCCTCTCCTCTTTTGATTTGCCTATATATGCCTCTCTTTTGACCAATCAGATATTTTAATCTATTGTTCATCCATTTAGGATCAATTTTGTTTGATCTGATTTCCCTATTTGGAACATAATTTGACTGAGCAGCTAGAACTATGCCCTGGAAAGCATCATATCGGCAACCATCACCACCTACCTGACCCTTAGTCAGGTCATTCCAGTTCAGCCCACCTAAGTAATTTTTCAGTCCTATGAAATCAGCCAAGCGAAAGTCAGGGACGGAGACTAGATTGCCATTATTAGGGGAATTCCATGATATGTTAAAACTGAGTGATTTGTGATCACTCTCCCCAAGCTCATCATTAACCTCAAGATTATTAATTAGTGTTTCCCTACTGGCAAGAACCAAGTCAAGGAGGTTATTTCCCCTAGTTGGCTCTGTCACAAACTGTTTTAAAAAGCAATCCTGGATCGTATCAAGAAAGTCACCCGACTCTAAATTTCCTGTCAAATTGCTCCAGTCAATCTGTCTATAGTTGAAATCTCCCATTAGCACAACATTTTCGTATGTAGATGCCTTACGAATTTCGTCCCATAGAAGTTTACTGCACTCCCTATCAAGATTTGGGGCCCTGTAAATCACACCCAAAATTAGTTTTTCTCGGCCCTCGAGAAGCTGTAACCAAACAGATTCAGTGGCTGACGCTTCTAATTTAATATCTTGTCTAACACAACAATTTAAATTGTCTCTGACATACATCGCTACTCCACCACCTTTCCTGTTGACCCTGTCAGTGTGGAATAATTTATAGCCTTGTATGTGACATTCAGAGGGCATCTCTCTATCTTTCAGATTGAGCCAGGTCTCTGTTATAGCAATAATATCTATGTTTCCTGCACTTGCAATTAATCTTAGCTCATCTATCTTATTTCTAACACTCCTGCTATTAGTATAGTAAACCTTAAGGGAGCTAGTCCCTTGCTGCCCTCTGCTGTCCCCCTTTGTTTGCTGACCTGTTCTATTGTCTTTATTTATAACTTCATGCTGAATGCCTTTTATACATTTACTGTTTCCAACCCTAGTGTTGCAACCTGCTTGTTTCCCACACACACCCATACCTCTATCTTCCATCAGTTTAAAATCATAGGCATTTCACCAATGGCCTTCTCAATCGAGTCTGCAAGTGCTACCACCCCTGCCCCAGAGAGATGTACCCCATCCCTTGCATACATATCATGTTTGCCATAAAAGTTGTTCCAGTTGTCAATGAATGGGATTGCAAGTTCCTTGCAGTATCTGTCTAGCCAGCAATTTACACCAATTGCCCTAGACAACCATTCATTTCCTACTCCCCTTCTAGGCAAGATGCTACATATGATTGGGATCCCTCCCTTAGACTTAATGAAATCTATAGCTGACCTGTACTTATCTAGCAGCTCTTCTCTCCTACCCTTCCCAATATCATTTCCACCAGCACTGAGACAGATAATGGGCTTGTTCCCATTACCTGACATGATATTATCCAGCCTGTTGACAATGTCCCCAACACCAGCTCCAGGGAAGCACACTCTATCTCTCATCTTCTTATTCCTATTACAAAAAGCACGGTCAACATATCTTACCTGAGAGTCACCAACCACAAGAATGCGCTTACCTTCATTAGCAGGGGCAGTAGTACCCTTACCTTCACTGGCCACTGAAGTACATTCATCCTGGAGAACAGAGAAGCGATTTCCTACCTTCAGATCTTCACTCTTAACTTTCCTTACTCTGATGCGCCTCCCATTACTGTGAACAACTCGCCACTTGTAGCAGGTGCTGGACTGCACCTCACTGCTGGTAGCCGTTGCTACCTCCCCACCTACAGCCTCCTCACAGTGAGAGACAGACTGCACCCCACTGCTAGAAGCCTCATTCCCCACATCTCCAACCACCTCACACTCTCTCCCAGGCCCATTGAGGTGGACCTTCAGCCTCCTAATCTCCTCCTGGAGAAGCAAGACCTCCTCCTTCAACTCTCCAACCTCAGATTTTAAAACACTGCAGAAGCAAGCCATGCTTTGTAACCGTCCACGCTAATCCCCAAAGCAGCTCAGGGTCTGTGACCTCACGTGACGACTGACCACTGAACAAATTTAGATAGGGACCAGGGAAGACTACTATGGGAGGAAATTGTTAGCGCCACAAGGCACGATAATGTAGTAATTCTAGGAGACTTTAACTTTAGTCATATTGATTGGAATTTCTTGACTGGGAATTTAGAATCATACGACTTCTTAGAAGTAGTTCAGGATTGTTTTCTGAAGCAGTTTGTGACAGAACCTACAAGGGGTAATAACCTGCTTGACTTAGTTCTGGCAAACAATGAATCCCTTGTTAATAATTTAGAAGTTTCAGAAGAACTGGGTGCTAGCGACCACAAATCAATTATATTTAGAATTGAATGGAAGTATGATAGTAGGGATAACTCAGTAACAGTCCCAGATTTTCGCTTAGCAGATTACGATGGGCTTAGAGAACACTTATCATCTGTTGACTGGGGTAACGAAGAGAGCTATCAATATGACAGTTTTCTGAACACAATACATGCTGCTCAAAGAACATTTATCCCTTATAAAGAAATTAGATCAAATAGAAATGACCCAAAATGGATGAATAATAGGCTGAAATATCTACTAGGGCATAAGAAAGGAATTTATAGGCGTATCAAAAGAGGCGAGGGTCATCTTATGAATCAGTATATTGACACTAAGAGGGACATTAAAAAGGGGATAAGAAAAGCTAAAAGGGACTATGAAATTAAAGTTGCTAGGGATTCTAAAACTAACCCAAAAAGTTTTTTTCCAGGTATATAGAACAAAAGTCAGAGATAAGATAGGTCCCCTTAAAAATAACTATGGGCATCTTACTGACAAAGAGAATGAAATGTGCTCGATTTTAAATAATTATTTTCTCTCGGTTTTTACACAGGAAGACACTAGTAGTGTTCCGGTAATTAATTTTTATAGTGGGCCAGAAGAAGATAAATTATGTAACATCATAGTCACTAGTGAAATGGTTGTGAAGCAGATAGACCGACTGAAGCAAAATAAGTCACCGGGTCCTGATGAGGTTTTTTCAAGGGTTCTAAAGGAATGCAAAATGGAAGTCTGTGAACCATTAACTAATATTTTTAATTTATCTCTTCAAACAGGTGTAGTGTCTGATATGTGGAAGATGGCTAATGTAATTCCTATTTTTAAAACAGGGGACAAGTCGTTACCGTCAAATTACCGCCCAATAAGCCTGACCTCAATTGTAGGCAAATTACTAGAGTCAATTATAGCTCAAATTATAAGAAGCCATCTCGATAAGCATAGCTTGATTAATGATACTCAGCATGGATTCACAAGAGGCCGGTCTTGTCTAACTAATTTATTAACTTTTTTCAGTAAAGCTTTTGAGGCTGTTGACCACGATAAAGAATTTGATATTATTTACTTAGATTTTAGTAAGGCATTTGATAGAGTTCCGCACCAAAGACTGTTGAAGAAAGTAGCAGCTCATGGCATTGGGGGAAGAGTGCTCTCGTGGATCGAATCATGGCTCACAGACAGGAAGCAGAGAGTGTCCATAAATGGGGTTAAATCCGAGTGGGGATCAGTAACAAGTGGCGTTCCACAGGGATCAGTCTTGGGCCCGTTGTTGTTTATAATATATATCAATGATCTTGATGAAGGAATTACTAGTGATATGAGCAAATTCGCCGATGACACGAAGATAGGTAGGATAATTGATTCAAACGTAGATGTTAGGGAACTTCAGGAGGATTTAGACAAACTCTACTCTTGGTCAGAAAAGTGGCAGATGCAGTTCAATGTAGATAAATGCAAGGTTCTGAAGCTCGGAAGTGTCCATAACCCTAGCACTTATAAGTTAAATAATGTAGAACTTAGCCATACAGATTGCGAAAAGGACTTGGGGGTTATGGTAAGCAGCAACCTTAAACCAAGACAGCAATGCCTAAGCGTACGTAATAAGGCAAATAGATTACTGGGATTTATATCAAGAAGTGTAAGCAACAGAAGTCCAGAGGTCATACTGCAGCTTTATACATCATTAGTAAGGCCTCACCTAGATTATGCAGCTCAATTCTGGTCTCCATATTACAGAATGGACATAAATTCGTTAGAAAACATTCAGCGTAGGATGACTAAATTAATACATAGCATTAGAAATCTTCCTTATGAAGAAAGATTGAAGACTCTTAAGTTACATTCACTTGTTAGACGAAGAATGAGGGGAGACCTGATCGAAGTGTATAAGTGGAAGATAGGTATTAATAAAGGGGATATTAACAAGGTCTTGAGGATATCTCTCCAAGAGAGAACCCGCAGTAATGGATTTAAATTAGATAAGTTTAGATTTAGAAAGGACATAGGAAAGTATTGGTTTGGAAATAGGGTAGTTGATGAGTGGAACAGTCTACCTAGTTGGGTTATTGAGGCTAGGACTTTGGGTAGTTTCAAATTTAGGTTGGATAAGTACATGAGTGGGAGGGGTTGGATTTGAGTGGGACTTGCACATCAGAGCTTATTTCTTGGGTAGCATTGAAAATTGGGTTGGTCAAATGTTTGTTAGTGGGATGAATTGTAAAAGACCTGCCTAGTATGGGCCAACAAGCCTGCTGCAGTGTTCCTCCTTTCTTATGTTCTTATGTTCTTAAAGAAAGGTGTGGAGAGGGAAGGGACCAGAGAGAGAGAGAGAGAGAGAGAGAGAGAGAATGAGAATACGGCAAAGGAGTAGAGACCATCCTATCTCTCGCACCTTATGTTTGGGGCGTCTGTGCCTTTTGTCTGTGGTACATGAGGCCTAGTTTCTTGGACTTACTTTGTGGCTAATATTTTGACTGTGGTAATGAGGACAAGTCAGGTAACTTCCTCAATCTGTTAACAGTGTAATACCTATAGAAATGTTTAAATGTTTGTTAGTGGGATGAATTGTAAAGGACCTGCCTAGTATGGGCCAACAGGCCTGCTGCAGTGTTCCTCCTTTCTTATGTTCTTATGTTCTTAAGAGAGAACCCGCAGTAATGGATTTAAATTAGATAAGTTTAGATTTAGAAAGGACATAGGAAAGTATTGGTTTGGAAATAGGGTAGTTAATGAGTGGAACAGTCTACCTAGTTGGGTTATTGAGGCTAGGACTTTGGGTAGTTTCAAATTTAGGTTGGATAAGTACATGAGTGGGAGGGGTTGGATTTGAGTGGGACTTGCACATCAGAGCTTATTTCTTGGGTAGCATTGAAAATTGGGTTGGTCAAATGTTTGTTAGTGGGATGAATTGTAAAGGACCTGCCTAGTATGGGCCAACAGGCCTGCTGCAGTGTTCCTCCTTTCTTATGTTCTTATGTTCTTATTTGTTGTACGATTTCTGCCATTTCCTGCCAGTTTTTTTTCCCTTCCTTCCACTAAAAAACCTGTCTTGAGTGGCAATATAAACACAAATGCAGTATAATGTGATCCTTTATTGACTACGTTTCGCCCACACAGTGGGCTTTTTCAAGTCACAAACAGAACTACCTGGGGTGTTGTTAAAGATTCGCCGGTATTTTCCCGGCCTGGGCCCTTCCAAGTGGTGGCCCGGCACTGGCTCCCTGTCTAGGGAGTGTCTGAGACCTAAGTCTCCCATGGGAGGAGGCACAAGTACCCCCCTCATCTTGTAAGGTACAAACTCGGGCTCTGGCACCAACCATGCCCTAGAAGGGCAATGCATGGTGTCGATCGTGCTAGCGCTGTGCTCTCCTGTGTGGAGTGTCGTGTGTTGGTGTTCATTTTCATTCATGTTGATTCGCAGGTCCTTCTGGCCCAGGTCTTCTCCAGATGGTGACCCGGCAGTGGCCCCCCGGGTGGGGGGTGACGATAATCATCTTTCTTCTTTCTTGGCCCTCCGGTTGGAGGATGTCGTCTTCTTCTATCTTGCACTGACTTCCCCAAAGAGAAGCGCAGTCGGGCAGAGGCAGCAGTTACAGGGTTGATTGGAGCCACACCCCAGCTTTAGCGGACAGCAAAGTGCTGGGTGAATGGTCATGGATAGTCGTGCTAGACGAGGGTACCGTCTTCAAGGTCCCTATTCTGAAGCATCCTGAATTTCCTCTTTGAGGTGTACTTGACTTCCACAAGGTGTTGGGTGTTGGCAGTGAGTAGTCTGGTCATGTCTTCAGTGGTGTATGTAGCAGTTTGGTCGTAGGTATACTTGACTGTTCCGTCCTGGAGGTGATGATGGATTTCTGAAGACAGCATTGTGTTCTTATACTCCTTGGTTGTGTAGAAGTATACACCCTTCAGATATCGGACCCGTTGTGGTGCAGCAGTGTCAGTGACAGTGGCACCGTGAGGTGCATCCGCAGTGTCTTGTGTTTTTGCTTTCTTGGCTGGTGGCTGAACTGGTGAAGGCGAGATTTCCGACTGGTCAGTTGCTCTAGCAGTGGATGAAAGCGGTAGTGGACTCTCATTGGTGGGTTTTGCCGACGTCTCAGAGGTCTCTGATTGGTCCATCTCTGTGTCTAGTGGAGGTTGTGACAGCGGTGGAGCAGCGGTGATGCTGGTAATATTTGCAGTAGATTTTAGGATCTCAGTGGAAGGTGGTGATGCAGGGAATGTGAGGCCAGGCATATTGTTTAGTTTGAAAAGTTCATTGATGGTGGTGTTGAAGGAACCAGGCTCAGCTGCATTCTGTACATGAGCATACATAATGCAACAAAGAATCTTGGTGGAGTCGGCAGTAGGTGCTGGCAGGGAAGTGGTGGGAGCAGCTTGCGTGGCATGTAGTATCTTGGTAGTGTCTGCTTGAAGCTTGGCGATAGCAGAATATGTGGTTGCTTGTGGGTTGGGTTTCTTTTGTTGTTGTTGTTTCTTGAGTATGTCTCTTCTGGTAGGGCACCTGGCAGCAAGAGTATGGTGGTCATTCTTGCAGTTCAAGCATTTAGGTGGTGAAACAGTAGTGCAATTCTTGAAGTCATGACCCTCACGGCCACAGGTGGAGCAGAACTTCTTGTCCTTGGTAGGACAATCATTTGTGGTGTGTAAGTATGAGTAACAATTATAGCACTGTGAGATATGTTGATATTTCTCTGCTTCGATGAAGGCTGGGTTGATGTGGAAGTAGTGAATAGCCAGGCCCTCAGCGAGAGCTCTGGCTGCCATGTTGACGTCACTGAAGGTGACCTTCAGCATGGATGAAGCATTGGGTATTTTAGTAATGAAGTCCACCTTGGCCCAAGGGTTCTTTGCTTCGATAGATGACTTGATTTCTTCAGTGGCCTGTACAGTGATAAGGTTGTCGAGTCGCTTGAGGAACACAGTTCTCCTGGCCCTCAGTGCTGGGGAAGTCAAGACAAGAAATCCCTGGTCTCGTAGAGTGGTAGTAGCAGTGGTGGTAAGTAGTTTCTCAGCCTCTGTGTCGTCTGTACAGACGACAACAAAGGCCTCTTTGAGCGATAAAATCGCATTACATTTGACTTGCAGCCTACCACTAACGACAGCTACAGGTGCTAGTTTGGACGACTCATTGGTTGTGCCACTCGCTGGTTTGATCTTTACTCTGTTAGAGTAATGCATCGTGAGTAAGCTGAACCACTTGCCAAGAAACTTCTTCATCGCTATCCCACATAAGAACACTGTAGAAGGTCTGCTCACAAACTTTTCCAATCTCCTTTCCAAGCTACCCAAGTTTTTAGACTATAACCCCACTCGGTACATCATCAGATGCAGCATTCTTCACCTGACCTCAGCTGGACTATAAATACTCGCGTTCCTTCCACCCCAGGTAGTTCTGTTTGTGACTTGAAAAAGCCCACTGTGTGGGCGAAACGTAGTCAATAAAGGATCACATTATACTGCATTTGTGTTTATATTGCCATTGTGTCGGTATTTTATACCATTTATTTCCACTGTCTTGAGTGGCTGTGGCTACCCAGATTTTTCCATGGTCTGGATGTTTTGTATCTTTTTGTCCCTTTTAGATGGTGTGACTGGCAATATAAGTTATAGCACTGTCTTTCCTGTACTGTGACACATTCAGGGTGAAAAATCTTACAGAAAGGGAGTTTGCATTTTCCTGTTGTCATATAGGCACAGCATTTTCTAGGGTGGTCAAAGTTGCAGATTCCATCTATTTTTCCAGATATTCCATGCCTGCAGATACCAAGTTCACAATATCTGCACAAGCTTGGTTTCCGTTTGCATTGGATTTTTGTGACTGTATTCCCTGCTGGCGCATGTTTTCCTGTCTCATTTTTATCTTCACTAGTACTAACAATGGAGCTCTTACCAGTTGTTTCTGGTAATTTATCTTCACTATTACTAGTGGAATCCCCTTGTTTGCTATCTCCTGTGATATTGCTAGTAATATTGGTTTTATCTTGTCCTTGACTACACTTGTTTCCCCACTACATAAGAACATAAGAAAGGAGGAACACTGCAGGAGGCCTGTTGGCCCATACTTGGTAGGTCCTTTACAATCCATCCCATTAACAAAGCATTTGCCCAACCCAATTTTCAATGCCACCCAAGAAATAAGCTCTGTTAACTCTGTCCACTCATATACAAGTCACTCTCAAATCCAACCCCTCTTACTCATGTATTTATCCAGCCTAAATTTGAAACTACCCAACGTTTTAGCCTCAATAACCCAACTAGGTGGACTGTCCCACTCATCAACTACCTTATTTCCAAACCAATACTTTCCTATATCCTTTCTAAATATAAACTTGTCTAATTTGAATCCATTACTGCAGGTTCTCTCTTGGAGAGATATCCTTAAGACCTTATTTATATCTCCTTTATTAATACCTATCTTCCACTTATACACATCGATCATGTCTCCCCCCATTCCTCGTCTAACAAGTGAATGTAATTTAAGGGTCTTCATTCTTTCTTCATAAGGAAGATTTCTAATGCTATGTAATAATTTAGTCATCCTACGCTGAATGTTTTCTAACGAATTTATGTCCATTGTGTAATATGGAGACCAGAACTGAGCTGCATAATCTAGGTGAGGCCTTACTAATGATGTATAAAGCTGCAGTATGACCTCTGGACTTCTGTTGCTTACACTTCTTGATATAAATCCCAGTAATCTGTTTGCCTTATTACGTACGCTTAGGCATTGATGTCTTGGTTTAAGGTTACTGCTTATAACCATCAAGTCCTTTTTGCAATCTGTATGGCTAAGTTCGTGGACACTCCCGAGCTTCAGAACCTTGCATTTATATACATTGAACTGCATCTGCCACTTTTCTGACCAGGTATTGAGTTTGTCTAAATCCTCCTGAAGTTCCCTAACATCTACGTTTGAATCAATTATCCTACCTATCTTTGTGTCATCGGCGAATTTGCTCATTTCACTAGTAATTCCCTCATCAAAGATCATTGATATATATTATAAATAACAACGGGCCCAAGACTGATCCCTGTGGAACGCCACTTGTTACAGATCCCCACTCGGATTTAACCCCATTTATAGACACTCTGCTTTCTGTCTGTGACCCATGACTCAATCCATGAGAGCACTTTTCCCCCAGTGCCATGAACTGCCACTTTCTTTAACAGTCTTTGGTGCGGAACTCTGTCAAAAGCCTTACTAAAATCTAAGTAAATAATATAAAATTCTTTATAGTGATTAACAGCCTGAAAAGCTTTACTGAAGAAAGTTAATAAATTAGTTAGACAAGAACGGCCTCTCGTGAATCCATGCTGAGTATCATTAATCAGATTATGCTTATCCAGATGGTTTCTTGTAATCTCAGCTATAATTGATTCTAGTAATTTGCCTACAATTGAGGTCAGGCTTATTAGGCGGTAATTTGATTGTAACGACTTGTCCCCTGTTTTAAAAATAGGAATTACATTAGCCATCTTCCACATATCAGACACTAGACCAGTTTGAAGAAATAAATTAGAAATATTAGTTAATGGTTCACAGAGTTCCATTTTGCATTCCTTAAGAACCCTTGAAAAAACTCATCAGGACCCGGCGACTTATTTTGCTTCAGTCTGTCTATCTGCTTCACAACCATTTCACTAGTGACTGTGATGTTACATAATTTATCTTCTTCAGGCCCACTATAAAAATTAATTACTGGAATATTGCTAGTATCTTCCTGTGTAAAAACCGAGAGAAAATAATTATTTAAAATCGAGCACATTTCATTCTCTTTTTCAGTAAGATGCCCATAGTTATTTTTAAAGGGACCTATCTTATCTCTAACTTTTGCTCTATACACCTTGAAAATTTTTGGGGGTTAGTTTTCCAATCTCTAGTCAATCTGACTAAAGTTAAAGTCCCCTAGAATTACTACATTATCGTTCCTTGTGACCTTAACAGTTTCCTCCCACAGTAATTTCCCTTGGTCCCTATATAATTTTGGGAGACGGTATATCATTCCTAGAATCAATTTTTCATGCCCCTCTGAAAATTCTATCCAGACAGATTCTGTATGTGTTACCTCAGACTTAATACCCGTTTTTATGCAACAGTTCAAGTGATCTCGGACATACAGTGCCACCCCAACTCCCTTACCGATATTTCTATCTACTTGGAACAATTTTTTTTTTATTTAAAAAACACAATACACATCATACATGTATGCTATACTTAGGTTACATAAACAAAGAAACGTGATCCATTAAATAATAAAAACAAACAACTCCACATTCCTTATCCCAGCACTAAACTTATACATAAGAAAAACACGCTCAACTATAAATGCTGGATTCTCCCTCCAAAATGACCAACCAGCACACACAACATACATGTAACTAAAAACAGCCCACACCTGAACATACAGGTGGGTTTGTTATATCCATAAACTACAGCCAGTCTCTTACAACACAAAAGGCAATATAATCCAAAGAATGTCACATTTATTTACATTATATATGAAACTTTATAAACATTCTCATATAATCCAATTCGTTGCACACTCATTAATATTGTATATTAAACTTTATACACAAAGACATAATACTAAACACCTCAAAAATTACAATATAATAAAGGTGACAAAATAGCCATTTCCACACCTTACCACAGAGAAACTAAACACACTATTAAAATAACAAAGATACACACTCATGTTACATAGCCCATTGATATTAGTGTGTTAACAATGCTTTGAGTGTTCCTTCTTGTAGTTGTCTCACTGACAAAGATCATTCACCTTATTAAAACTATGATCATCAATGACCTCTTGTCTTTCAACACATGGTTAAACTAAAACATTCACACACAAGAAAACTCTCCAATTATACCACATCTAACATGTCATCCCTCCCATACAACTCTCATGACAATCCTACCACATTTACATATCCTTCATTATGGTCATAATTCGCTCTAGAAAAGGAAAATGGTCCCTTAGTACTTAAGTAGCCAAATTAATGAGTCCCCTTACCGTTATATTTCTATATGCCTCCGGGAACGCAGTCGCCCACCTGTTACCATAAATGAGTTTATTTCTGCATACCGTGCGATAAATTCCTGCCGCAATTGCCCTTACCCTAATCCCCCCCGCCTTTTTTCTTCAAGCCCCAGGAATAAAACAAGAAATCTGTCACAATGTACAGAATGGCTCTCTTTACAACCTCAGACACCCCCCTTACCTCTAAAGTTAGGGCACGCAGGAGTTCTACATTGCCCCCACCCATTAACTTGAAGACTCTAGCCAGCCACACCCGTACCTGCCCCAACTCCCTACAAAAATATACGGCATGAAAAGCTGTTTCCGATTCCTCACAATGTTCGCATTTCGCTTCCTTTACCAAACCCATCACACACAAAGCCTGCTTTGACGCTAAAATCCCCATTACAAACCTATAAACTAACTCCCTTACCCTAGGCATTAATCTAAGTTTCTGGAAATCATGCTAAATCGTACCCCAATCATACAAAGGGTATACCGCCACCCCTTGCATGACTTCTGGTTTCCTACTCATCTCTTTGGTGGCCCGGTGGCCTGGTGGCTAAAGCTCCCGCTTCACACACGGAGGGCCCGGGTTCGATTCCCGGCGGGTAGAAACATTTCGACACGTTTCCTTACACCTGTTGTCCTGTTCACCTAGCAGCAAATAGGTACCTGGGTGTTAGTCGACTAGTGTGGGTCGCATCCTGGGGGACAAGATTAAGGACCCCAATGGAAATAAGTTAGACAGTCCTCGATGACGCACTGACTTTCTTGGGTTATCCTGGGTGGCTAACCCCCCGGGGTTAAAAATCCGAACGAAATCTTACCCACCTTGAGCTTTTTTACCTCACCTATTACTAACATAACCCTTAGCATATTCTCACATTCCATCAAGTCCTTTCCTCCCCACCATCGTCGTACATCCCTCATCACCCTCCCAACCCTCACCCCTTTTACCCCCCCCTCCCTTACGTACTTTTGTTTAACATACATGGCCTTTACCCTCGGCCCTAGCATCAAAAGCCCTACTCCCCCTCTGCGCACATTCGTCATAACCACCTCTTTACTTAGCCATGCTCGTCCAAAACCCCATATATAACGAAGCACCCTTCTCTGTATCTCCTTTATCTCCTGTTCCCTTAAAGGATACACCACTGCCACGTTCCACACTTTACTATAAACCAATGAATTTATTATTATTGCCCTTTGCATTAGAGTAACATCCTTCGCTCTTAGGTTCCTAATCCGTTGTACAACTTTCTCTCCCACCAATTCCGAATTCCTCCGCCTAGCCTCTTGCTCATCTGCCATATAGATAATCCCACAAATTTTCAGCTGTTCAGTCACATCCCATCCAGACTCCACCCCCATTCTACCCCCCACCCAATCTCCTATCTCTAATAATTTCGATTTAGCCCTGTTGACATGCATGCCTGACGCCTCTCCAAAAAAACTCATTACTCTCTCCACCTTTCGCAAACCTTCGACATCATTGATCAGTATTGTTGTGTCATCTACATAACCAACTACCTCTGTGAACCCCTTACCCTCCTCCTGTAACGTTGTTGCTTCCTCAACCATTCCATAAAACGGGTGTTGCATACATGCAAACAGAATTTGAGACATAGGACACCCCTGTCTCAAACCTTTCTCCATTTTCAACACGCTACCCAACCTACCATTAATTTGCACCTGAATCGTAGCTTCTGCATACAAGGTCTTCACCCATTTTACTATTCCCTCCACAAAACCCATAAGCCTTAAAGTGTCAACCATGTACTCTCTATTCACACCGTCATAAGCATTCTCCCAATCAATGCCCAAAATTCCACCACCCTTACAACCCTGCAAAAATTCCCTAATACGACTATGTCCATCCCTCATACTACGACCCGGAATTCCCAACTGACCCTTGTGCACAATACCACCTATTACCTTCTTCATCCTGTTCCCTAAAATCTTCGCAAAAATCTTATAATCCGTACACATTAAAGATATGGCCCTGTACGTGCTCAGTGTTCTCCCCTCGCTTTTTTCTTTACAAGCACGACCACACCCGTCCTCTGTGATGTTCCCAATTTCCCTTCCTTCAGCATACAATTCAATACCTGAACCAAACAAACATTTATGGTTTCCCAATGCACTCTGTAAAAATCATTGGAAAGCCCATCAATTCCCGGTGCTTTCCCCTTACTTAAATTGAACACTGCCTCTTTCACTTCTTCCATACTTATTATTCCCTCCAATCCCCCTCTGTCCTCCCCACCTTTCCCCAAGACCTTCACCCCTCCTCTTTCTTTATTAACTATCCCCACATTACCTTTTTCCCATTTCCTTTTAAACCAATAGTCCGCATAATTACTTATCCCCTCAGTTGTCACCAACATTTGCCCCTTAGTATAACCTTCCAAATCGTCACTAACCTCTAAAAGTAAAATAGTGGACTCCTGTTGTCTAATGCGAAAACTTCTTAACACACTACCCGACGGTTTATCTCCCCATAGCACGGCATCCATACCTGCCCTTACCCTTAATTCATCAAATCTTTTATTATGTATGTCCCTTAGTCTCCCTCTTAGCCCTGATATTTCTTCAAAAGACTTCCCCTCATCTCTCGCGTAACACTCATTGAGCTGCTGTTCCAAATAATTCTGTAAACCGTACCTCCACCTCGCCTCCTCCCTTCCTTTATATTTATAAAACCCCGCGATACCAGGTTTAGCCCTATTTTCCCACCAATCCAAAATACTCCCTACCCCATCCCTTGCCCTCCACAATTGTCTCCACCAGTCTCTAAACTCTGCGTTCACCACCTCACTCCTCACCAACCTCGCATTTAACTTCCAGAAACTTGAATATACCTTTACCACTCCCTCCCAATCCAGTTCTACCAAAACTGCTCTATGATCCGAAAACCCTACATCCACTGTTTTTACCCCTCCTACCCTAACTGCTCCCGTTATATAAATCCTATCTAACCTCGCTGAATAATTTCTCCTAACAAAAGTGTAATCCACTCTCCAAGCCTCACTCCCCTCCACGTCCCTCACCCCTGCATCCTGTAAAACATTGCGTAACGACCGTAACACACAACCCGCCCCCCTTGGCTCCACGTCACCCCCCTTATAACACAGTTCCAGTCCCCCCCAATAACAGTGACTAGAGGTAAACCCCTTAAAAAATACACTAAAACGTCTCTCACAAAATCCTCTTTTACTTTGATTATATTCTCCACTGGCATATAAACCCCAATGAAACATACTCGAGATGCTCCCCACTCACCATCCACCCTCACTACCCTCCCCCCCCTTCTTCCCACTTTATAATACGTAAGGGACTATTTTCCTTCACAGCCACTGCCACTCCCCCTTTTAACCTAACAGACCCACTTACATACAATTTATAACCCTTTAATGCCAAAGCACAGCCTATCTTATAATTATGTTCTTGTATAAAGCATACATCCACATTATATCTCCTTAAAAACCATTCCATCCACACTCGTTTCACTTCATTCTTCAATCCATTTACATTTACAGTTACTATCGTGAATTATTTTAATAGTGATGGTTTACCCTTTCTTCTTGGCACACACCCTCCTATACCGTCCTGCTGTATGGCATCTTTCTTGACAGCTTGCTTATTCACCCCCCCTATCCCTTCATTATCCCTAGAACCATTGAACCCTACATTACCCCTTCCCTCTTTCCCCTTATGACATACATCCTTTCTCCAAGATTTTACTCCTGTTCTTTGTCCTGGAGTAAGAACATCGTCCATCTCAGACGTTCCTGCAGTTCTCTTATGAGAACTCCCCTCCCCACACACCTCGTCACCTGTCTTTTCCTCCCTACGGACCTCTGCCATAACGTTGTGCACATTCACATTAGTGCACACAGTATTCCTAACCTCCTGATCTTGCTGCACCGTTGCTTGCACCAGGTTACACCCTTCATCCACCTGTCCCTCTTCAATGTCATGCAAAAAGGAACTAAGTACTTCCTCCAGCAAGCCAACCTGTTGGCCCGTACCCTCCTCATCAGACGTCGATGTCGTCTGTCCCTTATCAACTGTTAGTGTTACACTTTCCTCCATGGCCGCCTCAGCCCTATCCACTTCGTCACTCCATCGGCAAAGAATCTTGTTTGGCCTTACTCCTTCCTCCGACACCTCCAGAGCATTCCTCTGTTGTAAGATAACTGGTACCTGCTCCCTCCGTCCAGCTTTTTTATAGCATTGGGCCGCCATATGTTCAAAAGAACCACATAATCTGCAAGTCTTCCGCTGCCCTGAGTAGTACACGTAGACCTGCGTTCGGAAGACCTCCATAAATACGTATGATGGAATTGGCTGCCTCAACGTCATTTTCAGCGTAAATGATCCTTCAGGTAGCCCCTCATAAGGTCCATTTTGCCACACCCCCATCACTGCTGAGTGGATTTTCCCATAGCTGCTAAACACCGCCGTCACATCATGCTCCGTCGCCTCAAAAGGCACGTTTCGTACTTTCACTCACGTCACATAGCTGGACACATCATGTAAGCAGACTTCCACCATAGTGTTCACTGCTAGCCTCTTCTCTTGATATTTGTTGACTATGCTTGTGTAGAATCCTGCTTCTTTAAACTTGATGAAAATTCTCTACACACCATTTACTGCTACTCCATATAATTCTTCGGTCGGTATCCCATACACCTCACTGATGATGGCAGGCAGTAACACGTGCATGGTTGTTCCTGTAAGCGTGCCACGCACCAATTCCACACAAACAGTGCTCACCCGGCGTCCAATGCGATCCGCCATGTTGTATGCACAAAACAGGAAAACTGCGCAGTAAACCAGTTGTATCAGGAGCTACTGCGCAGCCTGTCCGCACGGCACAATAGCGATGCGAACAATCCCTTGGAACAATTTGAAACCCTGAATGTGACATTTTCCAGGCATGTCCCGACTTTTGGAATTAAACCACGTCTCAGTTTTGCAAATACATCAATGTTACCTGCACTAGCAACTAATCTCAACTTGTCCATCTTATTCTTAGCACTACGGGTATTAGCATAATATACTTTTAAAGACCCTCCTTTCTCTTTACCCTTCCTGCTCATTTCTGTTTTTCCACTAAACCTAATACTGTCCTTGTCACCTAGTGCCATTGGCTTTCCAATATCCGCCTCATTCTGCCTATTACTAGTTTCCCAAGAACTCATAATATTACTACACTGGGACTTCACTGTATTCTAACCAAAACCCATACCTCCTGTCTCCCTCGAGGCCACTAATATGCATTCCTCCATGCAAGCAGTTACTGTCTACCAAGACAGCACCTAAAGTCTTACAGTTACTGTCTACCTGGACATCATCTCCAGCCTTACACTTCCTGTCTACCTGAACAGCATCTCGAGTCATACAGTTACTGTCAGCCAGGACATCATCCGCACCAAGGGTGATAGCACCATCCAGCCCAGAATTTTTATTTTCCCATCTGTTATAGAATGCTTCCAGGTTTTCTATGAATGCCGTTTTAGATAAGATAAGATAAAATTTCGTTCGGATTTTTAACCCCGGAGGGTTAGCCACCCAGGATAACCCAAGAAAGTCAGTGCGTCATCGAGGACTGTCTAACTTATTTCCATTGGGGTCCTTAATCTTGTCCCCCAGGATGCGACCCACACCAGTCGACTAACACCCAGGTACCTATTTGCTGCTAGGTGAACAGGACAACAGGTGTAAGGAAACGTGTCGAATATTTCCACCCGCCGGGAATCGAACCCGGGCCCTCCGTGTGTGAAGCGGGAGCTTTAGCCACCAGGCCACTGATTAATCTCATTTGGGCATACCCAAAAACACTTCCCTGATTTAATACCTCTTGTAGATAACTCTTGGATATCTGCACATGGGGTGGGAGCCCAGTTTCCACAAAGGTTGCATATAATCCTTGTGGAAGCCCTCTTGTTTGTTTGGCTACAGACTACACAGTATTTCATTATGTGATTTTAATGGTTGTTTTACTGTATTCTACTAATAACCTCTTGTATATTCTACTAATAACCTCCTTAAAGTATAATGTATACTGTATTTTAAATAAAATAAAAAAAAAAAATTCCAATCACCACCAATTACAGCTACACCCGGCAAAGCACGCAAATAATATACTAGGACATCCTTCACAAATTTATTCTTAATACGCACATCTCCCTCTGCCGGACCATACACACACCAAACTCATCTGTACCCTACCCCACCACCCATCCACACGAATCACCCTCCCCTCCCCACCCTCACAATGCCTCACTACAAAGGGGCTAGTTTCCCTTACCAAGATGGCAACTCCTCCTTTCAACCATGTCGCATGCTCCACATACACATTATACCCATTCACCTTCAACTCATAGCCTGGTCTGTAGTTGTGTTCCTGCATGAACACCACATCAACACTATTACACACCAAATATTCACTAAACCATACACACTTTCTCTCTGATTGCAATCCATTAATGTTCAATGTCATGCACTTGAAGCCTACAGAGTGGTTTTTCTTCTTGACCCTGGTACTGTCTTGCCACCAAATCGTTTTGTGACACCTCTATCCCTCTCACCCCCTTTAGGAACGCTCTTAACCAACCCCTGCCCCTTAAGGCCACTGGCACTGGGTCCTCTCTGTGTGACTTCCGCCCAGGACATTTTTTTCCAGTGCGCTGGGCAGGCGTGAGCACTTCCTCCGAGTCAGATAGCACAGCAGCGCGCGTCCGTGACGCCCCCTCTGCTTGCATCATGTCGTCTGTTACAATGTCCTGGTGAACCTCCACCTCCACCGCTTGCACCATCAAGACATTCATATCACACTGTGCCGGCCACTTATCCTGTTCCATGCCCTGATCCACAGCAGCCCTAAGAACTAGGCCTGGACTTCCCACCTGCCCAATAATCTTGTCGTCCAATGACACATCCAATGCCTTTGCTAATGAGGCTTCCACATCACTATCACTCACATCCGGGGTGTTCTCTACCAACACCTGATCTACGTTCAATGAAGGGGTGTCCCCCCTCATCATACTTGCTGACTCCATCTCCTCTGCTCTCTCGACCTCCTCACTCCAGGACCCACCTTGCGTAGGCAGAGCCGCATATGGCAAATTTGCTCCTCACCCTTCTCTTCTACTTCATGTCATTGCCGTTGTTCCATGCTGCCACGTCTCTTCCTGCACAGTGCTGCTAAGTGATCATACGACCCACACAATCGACAGGTCCGGCATTGCCCAGCATATGTCACAAACACCTGGGTCCGAAGTTCTGGCAGCACTATGTACGACGGAATAGGGTAACGTAACGTCATCTTCACAGAATACATTCCTTCGGGTATCCCTGTGTACGACCCAGTAGCCCACCTCCCAGCAGTGGCCGTATGTACTGTACCATATTTATCTATCGCAAAACGGATGTCAGAATCATCCGCCTCAAAAAGGCACATTTCTGATCTTAACCCATGTGCATTGGCGAGATACGTCGTGAAGCCGCACCGTCACAGCATAGTTAACCGTCAGAGTGACCTCCTGGTACTTGTCCACCACCGCCTCGTACACACTTGCCAAGTTAAACTTGACAAAATCCTCGTGCCATTCAGCGCTACTCCACATATCTCCTCATTAGTAATACCATATGTATCACATACAATTGCAGGTAGTAGCAGCTCCATAGAAGTTCCAGTCACAGCCCCACAGATCAGCTCAATACAGACTGTATTGATGCATCGCCGGCTGGCCAGCGCCATGTTGTGAAAATATAACTGCCACCAATCAACGCTAGGGGCAGCAGCAGCGCACGTCCTCACCACTCAAAGGCTGAGACGAATGTGGAAAGGGCATTGTGAAAAGCATGAGTATATTGTAATTAGCAGATGGGAAGGGGTAAGAGGATTGTCTTTTTTTTGTATTACTTAGACAGTTTTATATTGTTTTAATGGAATTATGTTCAATGGCATTATACATCTATCAGTTGCATGAAGTGATATATTACTGCATATTGCAATGTTTTTGATTGCTGTCAAGTCTGATATAGTACAATCTTGTATGCAGCATTGACCAATCTTGCATGTAGCATAAGTGTTAATAAGGGATAAACTAGTATAAACCTTGGTAGTAAATACCGACAAGTTGGTTTAGAAAGACATGTAAGCAAACACTATGACAAATTTATTAGAAAACGTTTCGGTCCAGGGACCTTGATCACTTCTAACATACAGAAGTACGAACGAAAGAAAGTTCAGGTAAGATCCCAAATGGGATGAGCGGGGAAGACGGGACAGACAAAGAATAGTGCTGGAGAGGAGTGTTCTTAGTCGTAGAAATAGAGCCAGGGCTTAACCCAGCATCGAAGGCGATCGTGGGACAGATAGTGAGAAGAGAAATTCAGCCTCTTCTGTTGGGACTCCGGTGGGGTGAGCGGGGAGGAAGGGACATGCGACGTTTAGCGCTAGAGAGGAGTGTAGAACTGGGCCATGTCTTAACCCAAAAGCTAAGGCGAATGTGGGTCAGAGAATGGTACCTGTCATAGAAGGTACCTGTCAGCGAATCCAAGGTTATTTGTAAATAGGGTTAGGAGCGGGATCATGCAAGGAGTAGAAAAGGTTGTGTTGGTTTGTGGGTCTGCGAATGTCTTCGTCAAGGAGAGAGGTCCAGTAGTCATGTCGTGTCTCAAGTTTGTCTATCTGTGTCACTGAGCGTCTTCCAGTACAGGTTCAGCGCAGGGATGTCTAATTGGGCATGGAGAGACTCGCTTGTGGCGAAGTCCTCCCATCTGACATCAAGCACCCAGCGCAGCGCCTTGTTCTGGACACGCTGCAGTTTAAGTTTGTTTTTGCTGCAAGAGAGGGCTAGAGGAGAGTAAGTTACCAGAAGACGTATTAGGGATTTGTAGAGGTGTAGTTTGGCGTGTTGAGAGGCATGTTTCAGCTTGTAGAAGCCGGCAAGGGACTTACTAGCTATTGCATGCCTTGAGTGAATGTGTCCATGTAAACGAAGAAGGTAGTCAAGATTAACGCCAAGGACAGTGACAGAATGTGTGATGGGGATGTAAGTGCGGGTGTCAGCTGTTCTGAGCTCGACAGGTAATGGAGGATCACGTTTCCTGTAGTTAAAATACGTAATGCTGGATTTAGCTGCATTGGTTTTGATCCTCCATTTTTGTTCCCAGATGGCTATCCTGTCGACCTCATTTTGTTTTGTGTGTGAGTGTATCTATATTGGCATGAGTGATAAGTTGTGTAATGTCGTCTGCATAGGCTAGTGTGATGGAGTTGTGGTATTCAGGTGTTGGAATGTCGTTAGTGTATAAAATGTAGAGGGTAGGGGAGAGGACAGATCCCTGGGGTACTCTGGCATTTAGTGTGAAGTAGTCAGAATAACAGCTTTGGAATTTTATTCTCATGGTACGGCCGTCTAGGAAGTTCAGAGGAGTTTACGAGTAGTGAGAGGTAGGTTAAAGTTAGTGCAGAGTTTGTACTTGAGCCCTTCGTGCCAGACAGTGTCAAAAGCTTTTTCAACGTCCTTTGCAACCAGGGCTGTCCTGTTGCTTTGTTTTGTGTTTATGTGGATGTAGTTGAGAATGATGTTAATGGCATCCTGTGTGGATCTGTGTGTTCTGAAGCCAAACTGGCCATCAGAAAGTAGAGAATTGTGTTCCAGGTATCTTCGAAGGCGATGATTAATGAGTTTTTCAGAGAGTTTTTCTAAAGTTTCGAGGAGGCTGATAGGGCGATAGTTTCTAGGGTCAGAGTGGTCTTTATTGGGTTTAGGAAGGAGGATAGCAGTAGCAGCTTTGAAGAGGGAGGGATTGAGGAGGTTTGTATAGGCAGTAATGATAGAGTCAGGAATGTGTTTTAGGATATGGTTTAGGCCAGAGGCACCAGGAGCCTAGGGAGGATGGTGTCTGAGGAGAGTTTTAATGTCCATGTTGGTGAAAGGAGTGTCGAGTTCTTGGGAGGAGGTAAGAGTCTAGATGTATGTGGCTATCTGGTGTTGTTTCTTGTGAGAGTGCAGTGTTGCAGTGTTCTATGTTCTGAATGTGTTGAATAACGTTAGGGTGAGGATTCCAAATGGCCTGTTATCCCGGGTGTAATGGGAGCAAAATAAACAGCAGAAAAAGTTTACTTATATTATCCTTCACCAATTTAGAACAGCAATATGTACACTATGTACAGTGATAAGTATAGTGCACTCCACGGTAAGCAAGGCAGAAATAGAAGCCACAAGATAGCAGACCGTGCTTCAACCAGCTCTAGATGGGAATGACAAGGGCAGACAGGAGAGCGGTACCCACATAACCTCTGCGATTGCCAAAACCATCTTCTTATTGGCTAGAACCTGGTCACTAGTTGAACGACAGGGCCCCATCAACTCTTAGCAACCTGGTTCGCTGGTTGGGGGAGATAGCCTGTAAATGAGGGTGTGTACATGCGCCGAATAAAGGTTACGTATTCTATGCATGCCACACCCCCACCCCAAGAAGGCTCAGGATTAGGCTGCCACCTCCCAGTGGTAACCATGCCGCCATGGCACAAAATAATGGGACCGCCTTTCCTCTCCACCATCCAACTCTTAGATAGAGCTCAGCTTTTCTCGTGACCAAAAGCCAAACCCTAAACTTAGAGTGAGACAGCAGTCAGACAGGCTAGCATAGGTCCGAGATACAGGCGGACGGTAGCCCGCATCCCCTCACTAAAAAAAAAACCCCACACCAGGGGATAAAAAAAAGAGAGTGAAAAGGGGTTACCACAAATAACATCCTAACCTAAATAAATAAAAATATTAGACTCTAGATAAAGAGTCTGCCAACATATTTTCTTTGCCGGCAATATATTTAATGGAAATATTATAGGGCTGCAGCCTTAGCGTCCAGTGCATAAGCCTTGTGTTGTGGTTCTTCATGGCTTGGAGATATACTAGAGGATTGTGATCACTGTAGACTGACCACCTGCGATGTCTGGCCCACAAACATCGAAATGCTCCAAAGCCAGTACCAGCGCGAGGGCTTCTTTTTCAATGGTAGAGTAAGCCCTCTGATGTGGCTGGAACTTGGCTGAAAATTATGCTACAGGCTGCAACTCCTCGTTCCCGATTTGTAATAGTACTGCCCGAACCCCAGACTCACAAGCATCAACCTGTAATGAAAAAGGTTTGGAGAAGTCTGGAGACAAGAGAATCGGTGCAGTACACAATATTTTTGCTTTATTAAAAGCAGTTACAGTCTGAGGTCCAATGAAAGGGAGCTTTGTGACTGGTAAGAGAGGTAAGAGGGGCTACAATATCTGAGAAATTCTTACAGAATCTTCTGTAAAATCCTATCATGCCTAGGAAACGTTGAAGAGATTTCCTATCATGAGGAACTGGATAATCTTTAATAGCAAGAACTTTAGCAAGTTTAGGTGCAACTTTACCACTACCTACTTCATGGCCTAGAAAAGTGACAGTGGCCTGGCCAAAGGAAGATTTAGATAAATTAACTGTTAAATGGGAACTCTTAAAGGTCTCAAAAAGAGCCTTAAGTCTAAGTTGGTGTTGATCCCAAGTATCAGACACCACAACTATCATCTAGGTACGCTGCCGTGCCTTCAAGTCCTTTAATAGCCTGATGGATAAGTTTCTGGAATGAAGAGGGGGAATTTTTCATTCCGAAGGGGGTAACTGTATTGATAATGACCTCCTGGAATTACGAAGGCAGAGATTTCCTTCGCCTTATCCGTCAAAGGTACCTGATAGTAGCCTTTAAGGAGATCTAACTTGGACACAAAAGTAGCCTTACCCACAAAGTCAATTACGTCATCCAGACGAGGAAGAGGGTAAGCATCTGTAATTGTGACCTCATTCACTTTACGGTAGTCTGTACACATACGAAACCCTCCATCAGCCTTCTTCACAAGGATGCACGGTGAAGCCCATGGACTAGACTCCTCCTCCACTAAACCATGCTTTAACAAAAATTCTACTTCCTGTTGAAGTAGCCTTTGCTTTTCAGGATTAGCTCTGTAGGGGGAGAGTTTAATTGGTTTAGAGTTTCCCACATCTACATCATGATAACCTAACTTACATTTTTTCGGCACATCCGAAAAAATATTAGGATATGACTGTAGAAGCTCCGTTAAATTTGTTGCTTGCGTTTCAGATAATCCCTCCATTAAAGGGCTAGGATCCTTGAGGAGGACAGAATTTGAAAGTTAAATATTAATTTCAGAGATAGAGTGCAAAGAGTCAGAGTCGTCCTCAGAGGTAGAGGACAGAGTCATTACTGGGACTATCTGGTGTATGGAAATACTTTAATTGATTAATGTGGTAAGTTTTAGTTTTTGAGGTCTTATCAATGGGAGCTACCACATAATTTACATCAGATAATCTACTTGCAATCTGCATAGGTCCCGTAAATCTAGCTTTCAAGGTGTGGCCAGGCATAGGTTCCTGCACCAACACCTTGTCTCCTGGATGGAAGGAGCGGAATTGTGCACTTCTGTCATACCTCTGTTTCATCTTGCTTTGAGCTGTCTTTAGGTTAGCCTTGGCTAACTGACGTGCCACCTGCAACCTTGAAGACGGGTTGTAGAGTGTTGAGCTAACGTCTTCTCCCATCCATCCTTCTTTGAGCACCCGAAGAGGACCTCGTACATTGTGCCCAAAGATCAGCTCAAACGGACTCTACCCTGTAGACTCTTGCACCGTCTCTCGTATTGAGAACAGCAACAAAGGTAGTGATTCATCCCAGTCTGTAGGAAAGTGCATGCAAAAAGTTCTCATCATTGTTTTTAATGCCTGATGGAATCTTTCCAAGGCGCCTTGGGACTGAGGATGATAGGCAGTGGATAAGTTGTGGATTATCCCTAACCTAATTAATACTTCCCTAAATGCTTTGGCAGTAAAGTTAGTACCTTGATCACTATGAATAGTTTTAGGAATGCCAAAACAAGAAATGAATTTTGTTAAAGCTTTGTGAATAGCTTTAGTATTAATACTGCGCATGGGAATTGCTTCAGGGTATCTGGTTACTTTATCCATAATCGTAAATAAATACTGATTTCCAGACTTTGACTTAGGTAGTGGACCTACACAATCTATAATTAAATCTGCAAAAGGTTCTCCATCAGCAGGTATAGGTTGGAGAGGTGCAGGTTTAATGGAATGTCCAGGTTTCCCAACTTGCTGACATTCTCGGCAACACCTAATATGATTCTTCACATCTTTCTTTAATTGAATATCAGATTGGAGGGAGAGAGTATGGAGGAGGTGAACGTATTCAGATATTTGGGAGTGGACGTGTCAGCGGATGGGTCTATGAAAGATGAGGTGAATCATAGAATTGATGAGGGAAAAAGAGTGAGTGGTGCACTTAGGAGTCTGTGGAGACAAAGAACTTTGTCCTTGGAGGCAAAGAGGGGAATGTATGAGAGTATAGTTTTACCAACGCTCTTATATGGGTGTGAAGCGTGGGTGATGAATGTTGCAGCGAGGAGAAGGCTGGAGGCAGTGGAGATGTCATGTCTGAGGGCAATGTGTGGTGTGAATATAATGCAGAGAATTCGTAGTTTGGAAGTTAGGAGGAGGTGCGGGATTACCAAAACTGTTGTCCAGAGGGCTGAGGAAGGGTTGTTGAGGTGGTTCGGACATGTAGAGAGAATGGAGCGAAACAGAATGACTTCAAGAGTGTATCAGTCTGTAGTGGAAGGAAGGCGGGGTAGGGGTCGGCCTAGGAAGGGTTGGAGGGAGGGGGTAAAGGAGGTTTTGTGTGCGAGGGGCTTGGACTTCCAGCAGGCATGCGTGAGCGTGTTTGATAGGAGTGAATGGAGACAAATGGTTTTTAATACTTGACGTGCTGTTGGAGTGTGAGCAAAGTAACATTTATGAAGGGATTCAGGGAAACCGGCAGGCCGGACTTGAGTCCTGGAGATGGGAAGTACAGTGCCTGCACTCTGAAGGAGGGGTGTTAATGTTGCAGTTTAAAAACTGTAGTGTAAAGCACCCTTCTGGCAAGACAGTGATGGAGTGAATGATGGTGAAAGTTTTTCTTTTTCGGGCCACCCTGCCTTGGTGGGAATCGGCCGGTGTGATAATAAAAAAAAATAAAAATTCTTTTGTGATTCTATACAAGGTTTTTGTAATTCCTAAGTGACCTCCTAATGACGTATTATGAGCTATATTAATATTTGAGGTCTATACTTTGTTGGAACCACTAACCTGTCATACAATTGCTGGCCCTCTATCTCCTTACCAGTCTCAGTGCAGATCAAATAATCGTTTTTAACTTCATACATGAGAGGATGATCCAAAGAGGATTTACCCATGGCTGCCTCAAAAGCGAATTTTAAAGAAGGGTCCTTTCGTTGTTCCTCCCGGAAGGACAGTCCCTCGGGCATGGAAACAGACATCTGGCAATCCTGCAACCTGGGAATAGGAAGGCTTGATCGGGGTCTGTTCACTTTATCTACGAGGCTCTGGCCAGTTTTCCTCGTAAAACAATGTGGCTATTCTGAGATCGGAGTCGTCCAAGGATAGGTCAACATTCCGTCCAGACAACCCTTGGGATGTTGCCCGAGTTATGGCCAACACCAGAGAAGAATTAATCATTATAGGTTCAGGACACGAACTAACAGTAGTAATGTTATTACCCAGTAATAACATGGCATCTTTCATGGGGAATTCTTTTGAGACACCTACAGTCAAGTACCCAGTGTAATATTTGCACTGTACATAAATTTTATGCAAAGGAACAGAATATATAGCTCCTCCAAATGCTTCCAATAAAACAGAGGAATTCAAAGAAGTATTCTCTGAAAGGGGTAATATTCCTTCTCTTACAAGTGAGCAATATGCTCCAGTATCTCTAAAGGTCTTTACTTTAGTTGTTTGAGTTTTCCTGAAGGGAAATTAGACTTGCAATAATAAGGGGCCATACCTTTTTCTACATTTCTAGGGGACATGTTACTAGGGATATTAGAGATTTTCCCAATGGGTTGGGGTTTATGGGGGCAGTTGGGACGGATGTGACCTACTTTGTTGCAGAGGAAGCAGACAGGCTTGCCCTTTACTCCCTGCTGACGTTGCAAATGGTGTCATTCTGGCTGGTGTCTCTCTGGATACTGTTGTCGAGATGCACCATGAGCAGTTTGCCTCTCCGCAGGTGGACCATAGGTTGAGAAGCGTGGCTCACCAGGTGGCTTAGTTGGCTGACGTAGACGTTCTCCCTCCTGCTGGCACTTCATTCTCCAAGGTTGACGATCTCTGCTCATGCCAGGCTGTTGAAAAGAGAGACGGGACCGCTCAGACAAGGAGCGGTTAGTTTTGAAGGTATCAGCCAACCTGGCTGCCTCCAATGCAGTGGTCAAGTCACGATCCTGCAGAAAGACTAACCTCTGGTCCCACAGACTCCAGCAGGTTATCAATCAGAATAAGCTGCACCAGCTCCTCAAAGGTAGAGACACCACTTGCTTTATACCAGCTGGTAAAAGCTTTGGTTTGCCGTCTCACAAAAGTCCACTAGGGATTGACCAAGCTGTCGTCTGCCTAGCTTAAATTTTTTTTTTTATATTTGGCTAGGATACACGTATATGCTCCCAACACTGTGGTCTTCACTACTTGATAATCAGAAAATTCAGCGTCATTTAATACTGACGTAAATTCCTGTGCCTTACCCAATAATGCTGTATGAACCAACGATGCCCAGTGCTGTTCCGGCCACCTCAAGGCTCAAGCCTGATTTTCGAAGCTTTCGAAAAATTGCTCTGGTTCGGCCTCATTGAAGCGGGGAACAAGCTGTACTGCTTTTTGCAAACTAAAATCATTTACAGAATGCGAAAACTGCCTCCTTTCTCTTTCCCTATCAAATTCTTCTTTTGCAAATGCTCTCTGTTCCCTAGTTTGCTCAAGATTGATTTTTGCCAGCTCAAGTGCCAACGACGCTGATTCACCTTGAGACAACCCAGCTGCACTATACTGACCATTTTGCTCCGTAGGTGTATCATCTTCCTCGTGCGAGAACACAGGAGTTTTTGCCCTAGCTCCCGTAGAGGGAGGAGTCTGATGTGCCATCTCTTCTTCTATAAGTTTGTCAGCAATCAGTGAACGCAGTTGCGCAGCTGTGAGAGTGCGTTTGTATTTAATGCCAATGGAACGAGCAATTTGCCAACAACGCTGTAGGGACAATTTAGGTAGGTTATGCAAAGTATATGCCGACACCAGACGTCTGACTCGTCTAGGTGGCATAAGTTATTCGCTATGCACAGCACGATTGCAGAATACCCCAATGTAACACGTTAATTTGCAGAACACGCTTAGCTATGCACAGTACGATTGCAGAATACGCATACAAGCAAAGCCGACTGCAAAATTCTCCACACCGAACAGGCTAGTAACAACTGACACAAAATCTGTAAAGCAATGCCAGACAGCTACACTGTTCTAGAAGATTGACCGTAGCGAAGCGAGCACACCCAACAAGCTAGTAGCGAGCTGTTGAACGATCACACAATAGCAAGGCTGACCATAACAAAGCAACTGACACGCAAAATTTGTAAAGCAATGCCAGACAGCAAGCTGCACAATGTTCCTGCTACGAGCTTCACCCTAAGCTCAACCGACATTGTCCTCTTCGCTTCCGGGCTGAGTGGACGTGCTGCGCAGGCGCTCCCGATTCAGTTGATTTTCTGCGCAGTTTACCTGTTTTGAGCAATCAAAATGGCGGACAGACATGGACGTAGGGTGAATACTGTCTGTGTGGAATTAGTACGTGGGGCCCTAAGCAGTTCTACCATGCAGGTGCTACTCCCTACGATTATTCGTGATGTGTATGGGATACCCAATGAAGAGCTTTATGGTGTGGCTGTTAACGGAGTTAAGAGGATTTTCATCAAATTTATAAATGCTGGATTTTACTCAAGCATAGTTGACAAGTACCACGAGAAGAGGATGGCCGTGAATGCAGCAGTGGAGGTATGTCTACATGATGTATCCAGCTATGTGACATACGTAAAAGTAAGGAATGTGCCCTTTGAAGCTACAGAGTATGATGTGGTTGCGGTATTCCGTCGTTATGGCAAGATTCATGCTGCGGAATTGGGAGTGTGGAAGGATGGGGCTTATGTGGGACTGCCCGAAGGATCCTTCAATCTGAAGATGACGCTACGGCAATCAATTCCTTCATATGTTTTGCTGGAAGAGTTCCGAACGCAGGTATACGTATACTATGCAGGACAGAGGCGGACTTGTAGGCTGTGCGGATCATTTGACCATATGGCAGCCCAATGCCACAGGAAACCAGGACGGAGGGAACAAATGCCAACAACGGTGGATCAGCAGTTGGATCCTGTGGTACAGGAGACAGATGCGGCTGAAAGGCAGGCATCATACAGTTGGAGTGAAGAAGTGGATAAAGCAGAGGCGGAGACGGTCTCTTGTGCTACGTTACCTGTGGGGACGGGGCCTGAGCAGACGACGACGACGACGACGACGAATGATGACGGTGAGCCTGTAATGCAACAGGATGGAATGTTGGATGAGGTTTTGAATAACTTCCTGAGTGAGGTGGAGGGGAGTCTGGATGATGAGCAGCGTGGACGCTCATTGGAGGATGCTACAGTCTCATCGGGACGTGGGAAGACCGTGTGCAATGAGGGGAAGAAGCACACGGTAGTGGCTGAGGTGCACAGAGCGTGCATGGAAGAGGAGGTTACATGTGGAGACGGAGGTTCACAAAAGAGAACAGCTGGGACGTCTGATATGGATGACGTTTTAACTCCAGGGCAGAGACCTGGGAAGAAGGCTTGGAAACCCAGGTTGGATCTCCCGGAGAGTGGGTGTAGCGGTGCTGAAGTACTGAAAGGTTCAAAGGTTAAGGGGGGGGTGGGAGACTGGACAGGCAAGGTGACAAACGGGGCTCTAGTCAGCAGCCAGGTCACGCGGGTGCCATTCCAAGGCGGCGGGGCAAGCCGCCTTTACTGTCATAATTCAAGGTTGTAACGATCAATGTTAATGGCCTGAGAGCCGAGGTTAAAAGAGTATGGGTGGAATGGTTTTTAAAGAGATTTAATGTAGATATATGTTTCATTCAGGAGCACAATTATAAGTTTGGTTGTGAGTTGTCTTTGAATGGATATAAGTTGTATGTGAGTGGCTCTTTGAGGTTGAAAGGTGGGGTTGCTGTGGCTGTAAAGGAAACCAGTCCATTGCATATTTTGGGGTGGGAGGAGGGGGGGGGAGGGTAGTGAGGGTGGAGGGGGAGTGGGGTGCAACGAGGGTTTGTTTTATAGGAGTGTATATGCCGGCAGATGGTAATGCACGAGTTAAGGAGAACTTTGTAAGAGAATTTTTGATGTACTATTTAAGGGGTTTACCTTTAGTCACTGTAATAGGGGGAGATTGGAATTGTGTTATTAGGGGGGGGATGTGAAACCGAGGGGGGCGGGGTGTATGTTGGGCTTGTTACGTAATGTGTTTGGAGACGTGGGGGGTTTGGATGTTGTGGGGAGGGGGGGTTGGCAGGTTGAGTATACGTTTGTCAGACGGGATTATGCTGCAAGATTAGATAGGATCTATGCAACGGAAGCTGTACGTGTGTTGGGAGTCAGGACTTTTGATGTGGGGTTTTCTGATCATAGGGCAGTTATAGCAGATCTTGATTGGGAAGGTATGGTTAGGATACAATCGGGTTTCTGGAAATTAAATGCAAGACTCGTGAGGAGTGAGGAGGTGAGTATGGCTTTTGGGGAATGGTGGCAAACTTTTTGGGATTCTAGAGAGGTAGAGTCGTGTGTCTTAGAATAGTGGGAAAGGCACGCTAAGCCGGGTATAGCAGGTTTCTATAAGAGGAAGGGAAGGGAAGAGGCAGGGTGGAGGTATGGGTTGCAAAACTATTTTGAATATCAGCTAAATGGGTGTTATGAGGAAGGGGGGGGGGGCGGCAGTACGGACACATGGTGCAACTCAAGGACAGGTTGGCAGAGTTACATAATGGTAGATTTGATGCAGTACGTGTAAGGGCGGGAATGGAGGCTGTGCTGTGGGGTGATAAACCTTCGGGAAGTGTTTTGCGAGGTTTTAGGGTAAGGCAGAGGGATTCGACTATTTTAAACTTGGAGGTAAGTGAGGATATGGGTGGTTATCACAAGGGACAGGTACTGAATACTACAGAAGGCATGAGCAATTATGCTGATTTCTGGTTCCAAAAGAAGTGGGGGAAGGGGGAGGAGGGCGATGCTATTGAGGTGTGGGGGGGGAGGGGTTTAGGGTCATGTGAAGAGGAGGGCATGGGGATGGGAGGTGAGATTAGCATGGGGGAAGTTGAGGAGGCTGTGTTCAATATGAGTACTGGCAAGGCGCCGGGTATAGATGGGATATCAAATGATTTTTATAGAATTCAATGGGAGCACATTAAGCACTGTCTGGTGAGGGTCATGAATTGCATGCGACGGGAGGGAAAGTTAGGACAAACTCAGAGAACGGGTGTAGTCGTCTTAGTACGCAAAAAGCAAGAGGGAAGAGTATTGAGTGAGTACAGAGCTATTTCGCTAATGTGTGCCGACTACAAGATTTTCGCGAAGATATTGGGCAATAGGATGAAGAAGGTGTTAGGTGGGGTTATTCATAAGGGGCAGATGGGTATTCTGGGCAGAAGCATGAGAGATGGGCATGGCCGCATTAGGGATTTTTTGGAGGGTTGCAGAGGGGGAGGGCTTCTGGGCATTGATTGGGAAAATGCATACGACTGTGTAGATAGAAACTTTCTGAGGGCTAGTTTGTTGCATCTCGGTTTTGGCATGGGAGTGGTGAGGTGGGTTGATACAATGTATTCGTCAGCAATGGTGCGAGTACAAATTAATGGTAGGTTGGGAAGGCCTGTAAGGCTGGAGAGGGGTTTGAGACAGGGATGTCCCCTGTCTCAAATATTGTTTGCGTGTATGCAGCATCCTTTTTATGGGCTCGTTGAGGGGAGGGGGATTTTAAATGGGGAGAAGGATGGGTGTATAGATGTGGTGGGGTATGTGGATGATACCACTGTTCTGATGGCAGGAGTGGAGGGATTGCGTACGGTGGAAAGTGTGTTGGAGCTTTTCGGGAGGGCATCAGGCATGCGGGTGAACAGAGCAAAATCAGGTTTGCTGGAGGTGGGTGCCTGGGTGGGGGGGGCTTGGGGTTGGAGTTTGGGTGGGAAGTAGTGGATAGGCTAAAAATTTGTGGAGTTATATACATGGCAGATGCGCAGGAGGCTAGGCAGGTGAATTCGGAGGTGGTGGTGGAGAAGGCAGTAAAAAGGTTAAGGAGTTTACGGGCGGGGGACGTCACCTTACAACAGCGGGCGATAATTGTAAATTCATTAGTTTATAGTAAAGTATGGAGTATGGCTGTGGTGTATCCAATGAGGACTCCAGACATACATGAGATTCAGAGGAGGGCATTACGTTATGTTTGGGGTTTCGGGAGGGCATGGCTAAGCAAGGAGGTGGTGATGTCAAATATACGCAGTGGAGGAGTAGGTCTTTTAGCGTTGGGGCCGAGAGTAAAGGCTTTATATGTGAAACAAAGGTTCGTTAGGGAGGGGGGGAAAGAGGGGTTAGAGTGGGGAAAGTGATGAAGGATGTGCGGAGATGGTGGAGCGGAAAAGAATTAATTGAATGCGAGGATATGCTGAGGTTATTGTTATTGATTAGGGAGGTGGAAAAACTTAGGGTGGGGCGTTTGGTGACGATGAGTAGAAGGCTGGAAATCATACAGGGGGTATCGGTTTATCCCTTGTATGATTGGGGTATGATATGAAATGACTTTCGAAAGCTTAAGTTAATGCCGAGAGTACGGGAGTTTGTATATAGGTTTATAATGGGGATATTAGCATCGAAAGCTGTTTTGTGTTCAATGGGATTGGTGAGGGAACAGACCTGCGATCACTGTGGAGAACAGGAAACACCTTTCATGCGGTTTATTTCTGTGAAGAGTTGAGGGAGGTGAGGGTGTGGTTAGCGAAGGTTTTACGGTTGATGGGTGGGGGTAATGTAGAGACCCTGCGAGCCTTAACATTAGAAGAACGCGGGGTCTCCAGAGAAGTGAAAAGGGCGATTATGTATGTAGTGGTGGATTTTCTGTATATTTCCTGGGGGATGAGGGACACGGGAGGAGGAAGAATTAGGATTAGGGCAATTGCGGCGGGCATATATAGAACGGTTTGCAGAAATAAACTTATTTACGGGGGACAGTGGAGGACACGTTTTCCGGAGACCTACTGCAAACTTACGGTCAATGGCCTCACTCAGTTGGCGAGCTAATTATACGTAATGGACTGGTTTCCTTTATAAGTGGGTTGACATTAGTTTTTTCGGAGGGAGAGTGTATGAGGTACAGGACTTGTGAAGGAATGTGAGGGTCGGGAAGGTATGTACTGCGTGGTGCTGTGTTGACATGTAAGTTTTGTGTGCAAGATTTTGATTAGCCCAAGATTTGTATAAAATAGGTCCTTGTGATTAAAAGAGAGTTATAGAAGTCACTGTCCATGTTAGTCTACCAGTTGTTGCAAAGATTATTTTTCTGTTATGTATTTTCGCAGTTTTTTATTGTAATTTTGTAGGGAATTTCTTTCCTCTTAGATGGTGTTAATATTTGTTTTTACATAATTTGTTTTCCATCACTTTTGTAATGTTATTAAGTTTCGTTGCTGGTGCAACGTATGCTGTAAACATCTTGCAGTTGTTGATGCTTTATACACTTATGTAATTTTGTGTAATGCTTATTGTTGTTATAGAGAAATGTTTTCGGATAATTATCAGAGTTTGTTCTTAAGTTAAATCTCATAATCAGTTGCATGTATATATAAAGTTACAAAAATTTATGTTTGATCACTGCTGTGATCAATACGTGTGTGAATGATGTGTGTGTATTTATAGATGAGTTTTCATGGGGGGGTCCCCCCTCCAACAGTTTTGTGTGTATGTGTCAGATATATTATTTTGTATAATGTGTGTCAGTGCATGGTGTGTATGTATTTTGCGTGTTTCATAATTATTTCTCTTGCACTTGTGATATAATTCTTGGTAATCTTGTCCAGATCCTGTATTATTGTGGTATTTAATAATTTATACTACCTTGTAATTTATGATGTTATGTAGTCCAAGTATAAGGATACATGTTATGTAGTCCAAGTATAAGGATACATGTTATGTAGTCCAAGTATAAGGATACATGTTACGTAGTCCAAGTATAAGGATACATGTTACGTAGTCCAAGTATAAGGATACATGTTATGTAGTCCAAGTATAAGGATACATGTTATGTAGTCCAAGTATAAGGATACATGTTATGTAGTCCAAGTATAAGGATACATGTCATGTAGTCCAAGTATAAGGATACATGTCATGTAGTCCAAGTATAAGGATACATGTTATGTAGTCCAAGTATAAGGATACATGTCATGTAGTCCAAGTATAAGGATACATGTTATGTAGTCCAAGTATAAGGATACATGTTATGTAGTCCAAGTATAAGGATACATGTTATGTAGTCCAAGTATAAGGATACATGTTATGTAGTCCAAGTATAAGGATACATGTTATGTAGTCCAAGTATAAGGATACATGTTATGTAGTCCAAGTATAAGGATACATGTCATGTAGTCCAAGTATAAGGATACATGTTATGTAGTCCAAGTATAAGGATACATGTTATGTAGTCCAAGTATAAGGATACATGTTATGTAGTCCAAGTATAAGGATACATGTTATGTAGTCCAAGTATAAGGATACATGTCATGTAGTCCAAGTATAAGGATACATGTCATGTAGTCCAAGTATAAGGATACATGTTATGTAGTCCAAGTATAAGGATACATGTTATGTAGTCCAAGTATAAGGATACATGTCATGTAGTCCAAGTATAAGGATACATGTTATGTAGTCCAAGTATAAGGATACATGTTACGTAGTCCAAGTATAAGGATACATGTTACGTAGTCCAAGTATAAGGATACATGTTACGTAGTCCAAGTATAAGGATACATGTTATATAGTCCAAGTATAAGGATACATGTTATGTAGTCCAAGTATAAGGATACATGTTATGTAGTCCAAGTATAAGGATACATGTTATGTAGTCCAAGTATAAGGATACATGTTATGTAGTCCAAGTATAAGGATACATGTTATGTAGTCCAAGTATAAGGATACATGTTACGTAGTCCAAGTATAAGGATACATGTTACGTAGTCCAAGTATAAGGATACATGTTATGTAGTCCAAGTATAAGGATACATGTTATGTAGTCCAAGTATAAGGATACATGTTACGTAGTCCAAGTATAAGGATACATGTTATGTAGTCCAAGTATAAGGATACATGTTATGTAGTCCAAGTATAAGGATACATGTTATGTAGTCCAAGTATAAGGATACATGTTTGATGATATTTCATTTCTTTATGTATTAATGTTTAAGGCTTTAATTTTTGTTATAATGTTATACGTATTGTTGTATGCTTTTATATGATATTTCATCATGTATGGTTTAGGGAAATACTAGTTGACTTAGGTGTAAATATCGGATATGTGCTGCAGCGTACTTTATAAGGTGTATTATGTTCATGTATTATGTTTTGTATACCTGTTTAAAGAAGGATGGATTTTTATATATTTAATATGTTGTTATATGACGTTTTAAATAAAATATAAAAAAAAAAAAAAAAAAATCTGTAAAGCAATGCCAGACAGCTACACTGTTCTAGAAGATTGACCGTAGTGAGCACACCGAACAAGCTAGTAGCGAGCTGTTGAACGATCACACAATAGCAAGGCTGACCATAAAGCAACTGACACGCAAAATTTGTAAAGCAATGCCAGACAGCAAGCTGCACAATGTTCCTGCTACGAGCTTCACCCTAAGCTCAACCGTTTCTCTAAGTCCAGCTCCAGCTCTCGGACAGGCTATCCATATTACAACCCAGGAATCCAAATGGCCTGTTATCCCTGGTGTAATGGGAGCAAAATAAACACAGCAGAAAAAGTTTAGACTTATATTATCCTTCACCAATTTAGAACAGCAATATGTACACTATGTACAGTGATAAGTATAGTGCACTCCACGGTAAGCAAGGCAGAAATAGAAGCCACAAGATAGCAGACCGTGCTTCAACCAGCTCTAGAATGGGAATGACAAGGGCAGACAGGAGAGCGGTACCCACATAACCTCTGCGATTGCCAAAACCATCTTCTTATTGGCTAGAACCTGGTCACTAGTTGAACGACAGGGCCCCATCATCAACTCTTAGCAACCTGGTTCGCTGGTTGGGGGAGATAGCCTGTAAATGAGGGTGTGTACATGCGCTGAATAAAGGACTCGCTGCCTGACCTCGGTGGAGTGTGGTTGTGCACGGCACCCCTCTGCTGATATCAGTCATAGACCTTAGAACGCGATACGGAGGTTTTGGAGTGTTCAGAGTGGATCGCTCAGTGTTCAGAGTGACTCCTTCTCGCCGACCTGTGTTAGTTTACGCACGGTTCGCGCCTTCGTGCGTGGACCACGCATTCGTGAGAGCACGCACGAATGCTGGGATGTTCCCTGTGAGGTCCATGTTAGTTTACGCATGGTTTCTCACAGGAAATTTCGTGACTAAGTGCTTTTCTTTCAAGACATTGTGCAGTGAGTCTGGCGTGTTCTGTGTTAGTTTACGCACAGCCACGCCAGTCATACGTGTGCTACCGTGGCAACATAATTCGTGGGCGTTCGTGCGTGCTGCGCCGCGCCATCGCTACGCACGGTAACGTTCGTGACTAAGTGCTTTTCTTTCAAGACATTCTGCAGTGAGTTTTGTGTTAGTTTACGCACAATTGCGAATCTGTCGTGCATTCGTGTGATTCGTACGTGTGCTGTGGCGTGGCGCTGACCAGCCAGTGTGCTTCGTGCACTGGTACAGCTCGCCAGGTGCCTGGTGCTGTGTTAGTTTACGCATAGCACCTGATTGCCCGCGCCATTCGTGCAATTGTGAGTCATATGTGTGTGCTCAGTGCTTTGGGAAAATATCCATTTGTAACCTAGGTCTTCACAATACGATACCAGTGAGTGACGTGATACTCGCTTGTGAACCACTGTGAACCCACTGCGTTGTTAATAGGTCTTGGGAACTGTGGCACACAGCTACGAGCCTCGTTGGGGCGGCTGTACGGCCATGTCATCTCAGGAACCAAGAGGCAAACGGCCCATGTCATCATGCGACGACGACTGTCAGGGCGACGTGGAGGAAGTGGAAGGGCCAGCGAAGAAACCCAAGGACAACCTGCATTGCAGGGGCGATGCCACAGAAGCGCCTCAGCTGATCCCAGCTGCTTCCCCAGATGGCCAGGGGACGATGAGGACAGCCGAGGCCAACCCAAGCCCGGCCCAGCAGGTGGACACCCCCCAACATATGGGGACCATGGAAGTGACCCAGGACCCTCCTCCTCAGCAGATGGCACCAGGAACAACCAACCCAGACGAAGCCTCACAGGCAACAGAGGAGAACGAGATCGAACAGGGGCGCTCAAGACCTCAGAACCGTGCTGCAAGGCAACCAACTGTGGCCTTCAACAAGTTCATTATCCCTCACTACGACATGGTGAAGAACCTGGAGGCGACCGTGCCTTCCATCAAGCTCAGCTGCGACATCACACTCAGGGGAGAGATCGTGGCGAAGCCGCGCGACGAGGACACATACGATCGACTGAAGGCAATGGCTGCAGAGAATCCGAGGATAAGGGAGCTCCTGGCTCAAGAAAAGATGCACAAGGGGGTTGTGCTCCACGTCCCTGTACCCATACCAGCAGAGCGATTCCTCGATGCAACCAACATTGTCAAGGCAGAGAGGCTGACCACCGGGACCAACAAGATTCCAACACGGAATATGTTGATCCACCACCGAGGGCCCCTACCATCCCACATCGCACTGGGGGTGTGGGGGCGGTTCAAGATTCGGCCATATGTAGAGGGCCCACTACAATGCTACAACTGCCAGGGTTTCAACCATATCGCGGCTACCTGCCAACATGTGAAGAAGTGTGGAGTCTGCAGCAAGCAGCACGACTCCAAGGATTGCATTGCATTGCTCAAGCAGCCCGCCCCCGAGACCCCACGCCCCGAACCCAAGTGCGCCAACTGCGGCAAGAAACACCACGCATGGAACCAGGGCTGTCCTGTCATGGTACAGCGGTGGCAACAGGTGCGACAGCGGATGGCCCCTGCGGCGACAGCCCAGCCCAACTCGGTAAACACCCAACAGCAACAGGTGGGGACATCGACCAATGCCCCCTCTCCACGCCCCAACCCATGGAACTATCATCACCGGCCAATCGCGGCAGCCAGTACAGGCCCCTCTGCGGCAGCCACACCCTACAGCAGAGAGTTCCCAGCACTGGGGGAGCAACAGAGGAGACCAGTTGCACCGCAAGGGGAACAACGGCATGGGCAAGTCTCGAAGCCTCAGCAGAAACGGAACAAAGGAACACAACAAGCCCGGCTCAGGGACGCTGCTCAAGGAGCTGCGGCTACTCAGCACCAGACAGAACACCAGCAAGGGACTTCCCGTCCGAGTCAGTCCCCACCCGAGTGCAGCAGGAAACAGGCCGCGGCACCCAGTCAGATGGCACAGAGAACCACGGAGACCTGCGCGACCTGCAGGTCAGCAGCAGCAACAATCGCGGGAGTGGGCCAACAACCTCAGGCCGCAGCCAAGGAAGCCCTGTCCCCCCAGAGGGAGGGCACCTCGCAGGTTCACATTGTCACCGTAATCAAGCTTGTGGTAGAGGTGCTATCCATGCTACTCCCATCAATGAAGGACAGGCAGGTCTGCAAGGAGCTCCTGACTACCGTGTACAGCATGGCTCTCCTGGAGAGGGTCGACTCAGCAGCCCTGAAAGATCACCTCACCCAGGTCTTCACGCCCGAGGAAATGGTAGAACACGCACGGGTGTTCCGGAGGACCATGGCCGAACAGGAGGAGATGGAGTCCGACGGGTCGCCCGGCAGTCCATAAAAATTCTCCAGTGGAACATCTGTGGTCTGAGGCAGAAACTCCACCTAGCTATCCAGGCGGCAGTCCGGGATGAGATAGATGTGTTTCTGTTCCAAGAAACCCTTGTCAAGCCCCCACCCGCCCCACAGCCATGCATCCCTGGGTTCTCTGCATACCTGCAGCGTGGTGGGCCCCCCGCCAGGGGCACCGCAATCTATGTGCGGAATTGCATCCCCCACTCGATCGTCACTGACCCTATCAACTGCGGTGAAGGGGTGGAGGTGCAAGCTGTCACGCTGCAACTGCCATCTGGACCACTGACTATTTACAATGTGTACCGGAGCACACGGTTTACTCTCGACCTCTCGGAGGTTGCAGCTCTGTCCATATCTCGCCTCGAGGGCGTGCTCGTGGCGGGGGACATCAACGCCCATCATGAGCTTCTCCACTCTGTCTCCCATACCAATGAGACGGGCAGGCACTTGGCGGCTGTGCTCGATGATGTTCCTGACGTCGTCCTCCTCAACAATGGGGAGCCGACACACCACGGCGGCAACCGACTGGATGTCACTCTCCTCTCTCGGAGACTGCAGCCTGGAGTGAGGTGGGAACTCCACCCACTTCTCACCAGCGACCACTTCGCGATCGTCACCACGCTGGCGCTCACCCAGCACATCCCATACACACCGCCTCCACGGTGGAATTTCAAGAAGGCGGACTGGCAGTGCTTCCAGGATGTCATACAGCAATGGTGGGAGACGACCTCCCTCTCTGACAATCCTGATGCGGCTGCCCAGAACCTCCAAGCTGCCGTCACCCATGCGGCTGAGGTGGCCATCCCACTTACCAAGGCTGGAGGTACCATCAAGCGGGACTGGTGGTTCTACGACGAGACAGTCAAGGAGCAGAACCACCGTGTCAACTGTGCCCGCAGGCTCCACAGACGCAACCCTACTGCTGACACCCTTCGGCTGCTGAGAGAGGTGGTGCGGCACGCTCGCCACATCTCCCACAGAGTCCGCCTGGCAAAGTGGTTCGAATGGTGTGCCTCCTTCGGCCATGCCACTACCCTGTCTGAGATCTGGGCGAAAATAGGTATAGCTACCGGAAAACGCAGAGGAACAGCGCGTGCTCACCATGACCCGGCTGGTGAAGCAGAGAGGCTGGTCGACCTCTTCACTTCCAGGGCAGCAACAGCACGCCTGCCACAAGATGTGCAGAACCTCCAGGCTGTCCTCCTCCCAGACAGGACTGCCAGGCTACAGGCTGCATGCTGCGAACACGACGACACCGATGTAGACTTCAGCGACCGGGAGCTGAAGGCAGCCCTCAGGACATCACACGACACCACCCCCGGCCAGGATGGCATCACCTACAGTATGATCGCAAGGGCGGGCCCCTCTGGACATGATGCACTCTTGGAGGTCATCAACTGCTCCTGGAGGGCTGGACAACTCCCCACTGCATGGAAGGAGGCCATCATCCTGCCCATCCCCAAGCCCAGGGACCCGGGAAGCATGAGGCCCATCTCTCTCACCAGCTGTCTGTCCAAGACGGCTGAGAGGATGATCCTTGAGCGACTACGGTGGAAGCTTGGCCCGGAACACCGTCACATATACGGCTTCACACGAGCATCACCACCCTCCTTGCAGGCATTGGGTCAAACAAGAGACCCAAAATTGTTGTCTTCCTGGACCTCGAGAAAGCCTTTGAGCTTGCCAGCGCACCAGCCATCCTTGACCTCCTAGCAGGCAGGGGCGTGAAGGGAAGGCTCCTTGCCTGGATCTCTTCATACCTGCAGGGCAGGTGTGCACGAGTGCGTTTCCAGGGACAAGTGTCCACCCTCAGGCCCCTTGAAAACGGCACCCCGCAGGGAGGGGTCCTCACCCCCGCTCTCTTCAATGTCCTGATGCATGAGCTGGTGCAGCTGCCATTCTCTTTAGGCACCCAGCTGCTCAGCTACGCTGATGATCTTGCCCTCATCATCACCGAGAGATGTGGTTTGATGCATAGAGCCCAACGTGACCTTAACCTCCTCTCCACCGCCTGCCGTCGTCTCGGCCTCAAGGTCTCAGCAGAAAAATCCAAGGCCATGATCCTGCATGCCAATGTGCCGGAGGGGAGACTGCAGATGTCAGGAGTCAATCTCGACTGGGTCAGTAGCTACCTGTACCTGGGAGTGCACATCGACAATCGGCTCTCCTTTCGGAATCAGGCGGAGTACGTCAGAGAGCGGACCATGCAACGGGTCACCGCCATGCGGGCCCTCGCCAGCCCTAGGTCAGGGGCCAGCCGTGACATTCTCCGATTATTCTATGTGCAGGCGGTGCGCTCTCTCATCGACTATGGGGCACTTACCCTTGTCCATGCCCGCCCAACGCACCTTCGAAGACTCAACGTCGTCCAAAATACTGCAGCTCGGATCATGTTGGGGGCGCCGAGGTGGACGAACACTGTGCCCCTGAATCATGAGGCTCAATTGCAGCCGCTACGCGACAGAATCGCCCTTGTGGCAGCCAGGAGGGTGGCCAAGTACGTACAACTCCCCGGTGGAGAGGGACTGCTGCAACACCTCCTTGAACGGCAACAGGGAGACCTCAGGGAGTCTCCTGGCCGGCTGTGGGTGTGGTCAGCGGCTGATGTAGCAAGCAAACTCCTCCCCATGGCGCTTATAGTCGACAAGGGCTGTGACCGGCCTGTGGCGGGGTACTCTGTACTCCCGCCCTGGGCACCAGAAGCAGTTGTGATCCACATCCAAGACCTCCCAGTTAGCAAGCGTCACTGTCCACAACACGTGCTGCAGCAATGGGCTGCAGTGAGTATTGCAGCAGCAGAGCACCCTGGGTGCGCCGTATATTACACCGATGGCTCCCGGGATCCAGAGGCTGGCCGCACAGGTGCCGGGGTGCACCATGCCACTCTGACGGCTGGATGGCGTCTCCAAGATCACTGCACAATTCTCCAGGCAGAACTCCATGCCATCCAGAGGGCCCTGCAACACGCACTCCTGGATCATCGGCGACCCCCAGTCATTCATGTGGACTCCAGAGCGGCGATCCAGGCCGTCATGCACAGGGAGCCCAGGGACAACATCCGGCTAATTACTTAAGGAGCAGGGACAGCAAGCAACAATCAACTGGATACCGAGCCACATCGACCTCGCTGGGAATGATGCGGCAGATCGAGCGGCGAAGTCGGCAACCCTTGAGGCCCAGCCAGTGACCACCATTGCTATCAGCCGAAGGCAGGTGGATCTGTGGGCAGCTGATGCAGCCAGGCGCCCGCTACCAGGGCCAGGCACATCGCGGAGCCGGATCTGGTATGACAGGGCGACCCGTGGGGAGCCCCCGCCGAGCATGCAGAGGCTAGACAGGAAGTTGCAGGTTGGGGTCCACCGGCTGCGACTTGGCTACCCTACTGCCAGAAGACTCATTGACCGCGTGCGAGAGGAGCGCTGCTGCCATTGCAACCAGATGGTCCCAGGTCCACTAGTGCACTACCTCCTCGACTGTCCAGCGACGGTGCCACTCCGACGAAGGCACTTCCCAATGGCGCCTGAGGACCCGAACCGAGAAGACACCGCAGCCCGGCTGGTGTACCTCGCCACCCAAGACCTGGGAACTCTCATCCCCATCCTGGCTGCCCACCCACCACCTCGATGACGCCGCCACATACAACTACGAGTCGCCACTACGCTCCATCTATCACCTCTCCTACTCTTCCTTCTTTCACTCCCCTACCTCCTCTCCCCCCCCCCCGCTTAAAAAAAAAAAAAAAAAAAAAAAAAAAAAAAATCCAATGGAGCCTGTACCGCTTTCTAGGTAAAAGTCTGAATCACCTAGAACCAATGCCACACTACCAACATTTGACGGAGCTACAAGTGCCTGAAGACCCTTGACCTTGCGATGCCTGCCGACGAGAAAGAAAGAAGACACTCCCCACTTGGGGAGTCAGTGCAAGATAGAAGAAGAAGTTACCCTCCAACCGGAGGGCCCAAGAGAGAAGATAGAAGAATGAAGAAGACGATCGACACCCCCGCCCCGGGGGCCACCGCCGGGTCACCATCTGGAGAAGACCCGGGCCGGAAGTACCGGCAAATCTTTAATGAATGAATGAACGCTGAATAAAGGTTACGTACTCTTTGCATACCACAGCAGTGTTGCAGTGTTCTATGTTTTGAATGTGTTGAATAACGTTAGGGTGAGGTGGGTGAGGGTGGAAGATGTTCTCCCAGATGTGTTTGAAGATATTGGTAGCAGCCTGTGGGTCTGAGATGTGTGTGTTGTTGTGGGTGATGTGTTTGAATTTGTTGGTGAGAGTTGTGCCTCTGATTTTTTGGATAAAGTTCCAGAAGGCTTTAGTGTTCTTAATGCGCTGTTTGTCTGCTTGTTGTATTAGTTGTGACTAGTGATTGTTGTGGTCTTGGTCTAGGCTGTATAAAATATTGTTTCTAAGGTAAGTGAGATCTAATCGGACCTGATTAAATCTATGTGTGTTGTAGAGGAAGCGGTTGTGGTAGCAGATAATTAGTCTTCTTGTTCTGAGTGACGGTTTGAAGGAATAACGAGTGGTGTGAGTTTTCTTTGGTATTGCGATGTTGGCTGCTTGTGTAATGGTGTCCTGGATGAGATCAAGTTGAGTATCGATGTCAGAGATAGGTTTGTTGTTGTAGTCATAGGTGAGGTTAATATTGTCCATGTGTTGTTTGAAAGCATCCCAGTCAGCGTTCTTGTAGGAGAAGGAAGGTGTGGTTGGAATGAGGATAGGGTTGGAGGAGATGTGTAAGATGACTGGGATGTGATCAGAGCCTGTAATAGGGCCAGGTGAGATGTAGTGTTGAAATAAAGAGCTGGCCCGGTTTGCCAGAATGATGTCTGGTTTGCCTTGGCCCATGTTGTTGTAGAAGGTATTGAAGTCTGGGCCGAGATGAATTAGGTGTTTATGGTTTGTGAAGTTGAGTAATTGGTGACCAAGTTGGTTGTTACTGGTGTGATGAAAGGTGGTGTGTTTGGCATTCATGTCAGCTAGTAGGTATGTTGGTGTGTTGGTGTAGTTGCAGACTAAGGAAAGATCATGTGTGTTGAGAATAGTGTTTGGGCGAGCATAGGTGGTGAAAAAGATAAAGGGGCCAAGGTGGGTGTGTATTCTGACTGCAAGACAGTGTTGGTGAATAAAAGGGATTGGGAGAAATTCGTGTTTTATGTTGGAATTGACAAGGATGGCAACCCCATCGTGGGGATCATAGGGGGACTGTAGTGCAGTATAACCATAATGGCGGATACGTTGAGGGGCTTTTTTTTTTTTTATATTTTATTTAAAACCAATACAGTTTAACATAAAAATAAAGGAACAGTATGGAACCTATTCAAATTAACTGGCAAACGGATTGTAATTACATGCTCGCAAGATATTACAACAAAAACTTACATCAAGAACATAACTAAAAACAAAATTACATGTCACAGGGTCATGAATTGACATATATACAAAACCTTGCATATATATAAATTGTACATATAAATGACATCTGACAAAGGTTCAATACACTTGAACATAAAATATACAAAGAAGTTATATCAGTTAAATCCCATCCTTCACATTAATCAAAAACCCAAAACCTAACATCATAATCTGACTAGATAATCTACATACTTATCCCTAACAATACAGTTGAACATATCCCAACATACAAATAAACAGAAAAGAATACAGCTTAGAACACAATAACAAGCTCTATACTGTTACAATACACCCATATAAAACTTTCAGACATATGGACTACGTCACTAAACTGTCTAGATATGTCTGTATACCATACAGACTAAAACTTAACATCAAGAACTTGCATGAACACCAAACCGGTATCAGGGTACAGACCTTAATTATAAACTTTAAAAAGAATCAATCATGCGTATATAAAGTATTACATAACGTCTGACCCATGACAAAGGCTCAATACAATAGAAAGAGATATATATTTATATATATACACATACACACACACCCACACACACACACCCACACCCACATCCACACACACACCCACACGTACACAAAAATTTTCACAAAATCACATTAATCATATGCACTGTATGCATAATGCAACACAGGATATAAGTATCTCTCATCGTGCAAAAACCCAGCACGTAACATAAATACAAACTAAAACACACTGCATGTCGCAAATAACTTATTTCTCAGGAATCATGTTATACAAGACTGATACACATCATAATTATACATAAATCTACTATATTATACCTATATTCTGAAAAGTGTTATATCTACCATAACGAGACCTTGAGCTCTACATCCACACTTGGATGCCATAAAGTCCCAATGAAAACCAGGAAACCATTCCAAACCCACATTCACAACACTCTCACGACCCCCCCCCCCAGGGAGGCGAGCCCGCTGTTGCCCCCTGACTCCCTCCAACCTATGAAAACCCCTTCATTCACTCATATCCAATCACAGATTTACGAGAATCCCTAACGTTAGCATTCTATACCCCTCTGAGAAAGCCTGATCCCACCTCCTCCCATACAAATCTCTGTTACGACACCTCGTACTATAGAACGTTACCGCAAGAACCTTTCTTCTCTCCTCACTATCCCCTCTCCCCCTCATCACCCACGACATATATATATAATCTACCATGATATAATCTAAAGCTCTTATGACACCCTCGTCTAACCCACCCATATCTAGACTTAGAGCACGCAAAACCGACACCCCACGGCCCCCCACCCTCTGTACCAACCTACTTAACCAGCACCTAACCTCCTCTAGCCCTTCACAAAAGTAAACTACATGGAACGCTGTCTCATCCCCTCCACAGATACCACACCCCCCGCCCTCTACAACCTGTCTGTTTCGTAATATCTCACCAGACGGAAGGATCCCATGCAGAAAACGAAACATCACCTCACGCGCCCGAGGTTTTAACTTCAATTTACTAAATCTAAACCAAATACTCTTCCACGCATACATGGGGAACAAACCCTCAACTGGGACAACGCACCTACCTACAAGTAACCTACACAAAACCCTTATACGAACCTTTCTCAGTTCCCTAACCAACATAACAGCCCTCAAAACTATTTCACATTCCCTCAACTCCATTCCTCGATACCACATACCCAGTCTGTCGTGTATCCTTCCCAAACGCCCCGCGTTCACACCCTCACGCAACACTTCCCATTTAATGAACACACATTTAGCCCTCCGTCTCAAATCCAACAACCCCAACCCACCCTGACTTACAGGTAACATTACAACCTCCCTCCGTAACCAATCACAACGTGAACCCCATAAAAATTTGTACACCCGTCTTAGTATCCCCGCAATCGCTGTCCCTGTAATTGGGAACACAGCTGCAACATACCAAACCTTACTATACAATAAAATGTTCACGACTATCACTCGCTGTATCAGAGTTAGGTGCTGGGGTCTCAGAACACCTAGACGCCCCACGATCCTTTCCAATAACCTATCCGAATTTTCCTCCCGCGCCGCAACCATGTCATCCCTATAAATAATACCACAAATCTTTAAAGACACCGCCCATTCTTTAACAACATTACATCTCCCCCCCACACCCCCCACCCAAGAACCCAACCCCATGCACCTTGACTTCGCACTATTTACCTGCATACCCGTGGCACTTCCAAATAATTGCACCACCTCGTCCAACACACTCATTGACATCCCTGCACGAAAGAGAACAGTGGTGTCGTCAACATATCCAATTAACCCCGGCCAGGCCCTCCCACCCCCCACACTTCCCGCACATGGCGTACATAAGCTACGGTCAACCATTCTATAAAAGGGGTCCTGGAAACACGCAAACAATATTTGGGACATGGGGCATCCCTGTCTAAGGCCTCTTCCCATTGCAATTTCCTTCCCCATACACCCATTAATCTGTATCCTCATTTTCGCCCCCTTGTACAACGTATTTACCCACTCGACTATTTCCCCCCCAAAACCCTGTCTCCTAAGTATAACCTGCAAAGCTCCCCTTTCCACTCTATCATATGCTCCCTGCCAGTCTAGAGCCAACAAAGCCGCCCCTCCACCCCCACCCTTAGCTTCCACAAAACTTCTCAGTATCCCATGTCCTTCAATCATCGACCTTCCCGGCAACCCGAACTGAGATTTTGACACCACCCTCTCCACTACACATTTGAACCTATTACCTAAAATTTTTGCAAACACCTTATAGTCTGCACACATCAGTGATATGGCTCGGTACTCCCGAAGGGTGGGCTGCCCCTTGACCTTCGGGACCAGCACTACTACTGCTGTTTCCTGCTTCTCCCCCAACTTACCCTTCTCCTTCATACTATTAAATAACCTAACTATAAATTCCTTTATCAACGCCCAATGTTGTAAATAAAATTCTACCGGGAGACCATCAATACCGGGAGCTTTCCCCTTCCTCATTCCCCTTAACACATTCTCTATTTCCTCTGCCGTAATCGTCCCACCTAAAGCCTTTCGATCACTATTTCCTAAATTACACGTCACATACGTACACACCTTGTCCAATGCCCCGTCACCCACCCCCCCACTGTTCCAGTATTTCTCGTACCAAGCCTCCGCATACGCACACATCCCCTTCGTGGTTCGTATCTCCTGCCCTACTCTATAATTCCCAACCATCTCCGTTACCTCTAAACATGGTATAGCCGTCAGCGCCTGCCTTTGCTTTTGATGCCGCAAAACACACGCTGACGGCTTGTCGCCCCAAAGCACTTCCTCCACCCCTGCCTGCATCCTTACAGCTTGAAACCTTTCATTTTGCAACACCCTCAACCTCCCCTTTATTTCAGCTATTTCATCCATAGGAAAATTATTCCCACCCACCCCCCTCCCATAGCAACCTCTTAACCTATCCTCTAAATAGTTAGCCAGTCCATATTTTAAATTATTAATACGTTTTCCTTCTCTCACATAAAACTTTCTAATCCTTTCCTTTGCGACACTATCCCACCATGTCACAATGTCATCCACTCCCTGTTCTTCCACACTAAGCTCCCTCCATAGGACTGAAAACCCCTCCAACCCCTCCTCATCTCCTAACACACTTATATTTAATTTCCAATAACTTCTATATATGTCCGCGAGCGTCCCCCACCCAACCTCCACCACCACAGCCCTATGATCTGACATTGTAGTCTCAACAGTACTGAAAGATTTCACGTTCACTCCCTGAGAAAGGTACACTCTATCTAGTCTCGCAGCATAACCACTCCTAACAAACGTATATTCAGTCTCCCACACCGCTCCCCCAAAGGCATCACGTAACCTAACATCCCTTAATAAATCCCTAAGAGCCACAGACATATATCCAGCTCCTCTTGGGTCCACATCAGCCACCCTGATTACACTATTCCAGTCCCCACCAACTATCGCCACCTCTGGCAGTGCACTTAAGAAAAACACAAGGTCCTCACACACAAAATCATTCTTTACCTTTATGTTATTTTCTGCCGGCGCATACACACTCACAAAAGACACACGCTTACCCATCCACCACCCATCCACACGCAACACCCTCCCTCCCCCTCCTCCCTCGCTTCTCTGCAAAACAAACGGGCTCGTCTCCCTTATTAAAATTCCCACACCACCTTTTAGACGGGGAGATGGCAGGGTAACTACCCGAAATCCTGCCACCTCCAACACCCTACCCTCTTTGAAATTGTGCTCCTGCAGGAACACAACATCCACTCTAGATTTATTCAGAAAATTACGAAACCAATCTCTCTTCATACCGCTACATAACCCATTAACATTTACAGACATACACCTAAGGCCTATTAAAGTTTCCACCCCTGCTTCCTCTCATCACTCTTTACAACTCCAGAGCTTGAATTTACGTTCAACACCTTCAGAGTGCTCTCTTTCCCTCCCCCCTTCTTCCGGTGCCTCCTATCATGGCTACCACCACCTACACCACTACCTTCACACTTCACCTCAGTCTTTTTCCCAGGCCTTTGTGCAGGCGTAAGGACGTCATCAGAATCTGATGTAGCCGCCCTCTTTCTCGTGACAGTCATGTTACACATATCTTGATCAGATGTTACCTCTCGATGAACCTCCACCTCCACCTGAGAATGGTGTAATGAGTCAATGGATGACTCCAAACCACCATCACGTCCCAAATTATCATGTCTCAGACTTTCTGGAAGCGACGATTCTCCAATGACACCACGCTCAGATGTAACATCCCTCTCTGGTGGTGACAACGTCTTCAACACCTCCACCAATTCCTCCTCAATCTCAAGAACCTTCTCTTGTACTTGCTGCTCCTCCTTATCCACAGGAGACGACACCTGATCAGGCAGTTGGGGGCGGGACTCCAACTCACCACCAGTCCTGTGTGCCCGATCCACTATCTCGCTCCACAAAACACCACGCCCTCCATCCGATGTTTGTTCCTCACCTGCCACCTTTGAAGCAGGGGCTGCGACGTCCACCACAGGTCCAGGCACATGTCTTCGCTTGTCACAGGTCGCCGCTATGTGATCATATTCACCACATAGGCGGCACGTACGTCGTTGTCCTGGGTACATTACCATTACCTGCGTCCTGAAATCTTGTAGGTACACATAGGATGGTATTTGGTGCCTCAAAGTCATTTTGAGGTTGAAAGAACCCTCTGGAAAACCAGCATAGGCTCCTGCCGCCCACGTACCATGTTGAGCATAATGCACCGTCCCATACTTCTCAAAAACTTTCCTTATATCTGCCTCGTCCGCCTCAAAGGGAACGTTGCGTAACTTGATCCACGTATAATACCGTGAAACATCTATCATTCTTACAGTGACAGCTGGTGTGACGTTAAGACTCACGTCCTGAAACCTGGTGATTAACGATTCATAAACCGTTGCTGATAGCAGTTTGACGAAAATTCGTTGTCCTCCGTTCAATGCTACACCATACAAGTCACAATCTTGTACTCCATAAGTCTCCCGTATGATCTTTGGCAATAAGACTTGCGCAGAACTGGTCGTTATCGTTCCTTTAAGTAGCTCGATGCCTACAGTATTTATCCTTCGTCTCAGACTAACCGCCATCTTGACGATCACAGTGCACCTAAGTTGTTAGCCGAGGTGTGACAGCACCACTTCACACCACTGCAGCCAGGTAACTGACAAGGGCGCTCGCCTACACACAGCAGAGGGGTGCAGAGCGCTACCGCACACTACCGTGGTCAGGCAGCGAATCATTGAGGGGCTTTGAGGCAGGTACTGTTCAGCAAAACAATATCTGGCCTCTCTGTCTTAGCAAAGTTAATGTCGAGGGATGAGTTTGGAATAAAGCTCGTGATAGTGCCATCAGTGGATGTGTGTTTGTAGGTGCTACGAACCCGTTTCCTTGAGGGGGAGGAAGAGATGGATCTGTTTTTATGTTCTTTGGTCTGTCTGTCAGAAGTTGGGGCAGGTTTAGGTTTGAGTGGATTTTGTCTGGAGGAGGTGGAGTTGGAGTGGAGTTTTGGTTGTGGTGGAGTGGGCAAATGTGGATGCAGAGGAAGTGGAAGCTTTGGTAGGGGATGAGGAAGAGGAAGCTATGGTAAGGGATGAGGAAGTGGAAGCTTTGGAAGGGGAAGAGGAAGTGAGTAAGGAAGTGGGGGGAGGGGTGGTTGTAGCAGCAGCAGCAGGGGTGTTGGTGGGAGGTGTAGAAGTAGTGAGGGGTAGGGGAGGAGGCGAGCTGGTGGGTGTAGGAAGTGGGGGGCTGGGAGAGAGGGAGGAGATAGAGGTTGAAGGGGGCTTAGAAGAGAAGCAGGAAGGAGGGATAATTAAAGGGGGAAGATTGTTAGCAGACAAGATTAGGTTAAGGACATGTGAGTAGTCTGATTGGTAAGCTTGAGAGATTACCATCGCAGAGTGGGCAGCAGTGGCGAGTTGACAGTTAGTTTTGTAGTCTAGTGTGGGTGTAGGTGTAGAAGGAGAGGTGATTGTAGTCTGTGTGTTGGTGTTTGAAGTGTGTAGAGTAGGAAAGGTAGACCAAGTGCGTGGAGTAACCCAGGCATTGGGAGTAGGGGAGGAAGGTATGGTAGGAGGGGTAGGGGCAGGGAAGGGGTTGGGGAGGGAGGGAGGTTGGCTTGCTCTGGGGGTGGAGAGAATGTCTTTTCTAGTAGGGCAGGAATTTGCAACTGCAGTGTGTGACCCACCGCAGTTAGAACATTTAAGGGGGAGGTTGCAAGTGTTCCAGAAGTGACCAGTTGCTGAACATCTGGAGCAGGTTTGTGTGGAAGTGCATGAGATTTTGTCGTGGCCGAATTTGTAGCATTTCAGACATTGTGTGATGGGGTGAAAGTTTGGAGTGAAGAGGGTGTTTGGAGGAATGCGGATGGTCTTGGCAAGGATTCCTTGATTGAAGAGCGTAGAGGCATCAGAAGGAGTTGAACAGCGTATTTTGAGGATGGTACAGTTTTCGGGTCTGTAAATATCGTCAACAGAGACTTTGTTCTTAGTACTAATGTCTTTGATTAAGTCTTCTTTGTCTGTGTCATAGGCAGTCAGGAGAGAATAGTCTACGTGTTTTGCGATCACTGTGCATTTGGCGCGGTGCTCAGGAGTCCAAATAATAGTGAAGCCTGCATTGAGAAGTTTTTGTCTGGTCTCGGTTGAGGTGTACGTTTCGTAAGAATGTCTGTCAAGAAGTAGTTTGAAGCCTGAGTTGGTTTTAAAGACTTTCAGCTGAGGAGCGCCAGTGATCTGGTATAATAAATTTCCAGGACAGATAGTGGCATGATCAGATTTAGAGTATTCGAGGTTAAGCGAGAAAGAATTGGGTTTGGAAGAGGTAGAGGCAGGGTAGGCCTTAGAGGTAGGAGTAGACAGAGTAGAGGCAGGTGTTGGCAGTAGAGGAGTGGTAAGGGGGAAGGAAGTGGAAGGCATTGAAGGCATCGTAAATTAGATGTGGCGGCCAAATCTGTGAGAGTAATTGGCTATGCAAGTACGTGTGAAGTAGACATGTACTTGCCTGGCTATAACTTTAAAGTTTCTTGTGGAGTCCGTCTCTGGAGGCACAGGACACTTAGGAGGTGAGCTGAAGCTTGATGTAGCACTGTATGCCCTGAACGGTGAGGAGAGGCAACACTGGCTGTATGGTGTGCAGACCACACGTACAGGCTGAGGTGTGGAGACTTCAGACAGCAACAGGAGTGCAGAGGGAGGCTTCCTGCCCTTGGGTAGGCAACCACCAACGCACCAATCCTGATGGTGAAGACGAAGGTCCAGTAACCACCACTCGGTGAAGAGAGCAACTCTGGCTGTGAGCGATGAGGAGAGCCAACACTAGCTGTATGGCGTGCAGACTTCACATACAGGCTTAGGCGTGGAGACTTCAGACAACGGCGAGGAGAGGTAACACTGGGTGTATGGCGTGTGTACTGTCGACTGCTTAAGTATCATGTATGCCAATGTTTTTTTAAATTTTGTAGTTTCCAGTGTTGCGTTCTATAGTGTCGGTGACGGCGATCAGTGAGGCTTCTAGGCACCGTCGGCGTCTAGAAGCCTCACTGATCGCCGTCACCGACACTATAGAAGGCAGCACTGGAAACTACAAAATTTCAAAAACATTGGCATACATGATACTTAAGCACCACCAGCCCAACAACACAGGAGTCACATGATTTCATCGTCTACCCGTCCTCATCATAGGTAGAGGTTGTTTTTGATAAGGACCTGCCTCGCATGGGCCAGTATACCTTCTGCAGTGTTCCTCAATTCTTATGTTCTTATGACATTCCTCAGGTCACGTGCGTCACTCACACCTCACTCTCCGCCTATATATATAATGTCTTTCTACCTAATAAATATGTCATAGTGTTTGCTTACGTGTCTTTCTAAACCAAGGGATAAACTATACAGGTGATGAGGGACTTTTTGTGTAAGGGCAAAGTAAAACGTGCAGTGTGTTTAGACAAAGAAGAATTTATATTGTCTGTGGATGATCTGACACTGTACACTTTTATTTATTTAATGTATGTTTTAAATAATATATATATAAAAAAACTTAAAGCACGATAATCCTTTAAAGCCAGAAGTCTCTTTTAAAGTATAGACAGACCGAAATCTTAGCTAAAAACAAGCTATCACTGGGACTAATATTCTAGAGGGGGAAATGTAAAAGGCTGAGTGTCTGAATCTGAGTGAGCGCTGTGAACCTACTCTGAGTGAGTGAGGAACCTACTCAGAGAGTGTGAACCATATTTTATTTATGCTTTATCAAAGATATAAAAGAGCTAGACTTGAACGTCCCTTATTTACAAACTAAAGAGCTATTATTCTCCGGTCAAGTTAATTTCTGATCGTCTCTAACTGATTTGTTCACTTACTGTCCCCCACCAGCAACTCCTCCCCCCTTCCCATTACATCTATCCACATTGAATAACTTAAATCCCTGAATATTACACTCAACAGTCATATCCCGACTCTTTAAATCATACCACGTTTCAGTTAATGCAATGATATCAAAGTTCCCAGCACATGCTACCAAACGTAGTTCATTAATTTTATTTCTTGCACTTCGACTGTTAGCATAAAATACCATCATATGTTTTTTCTTCTGCACATTTTTCCTATTCATCTTTTTTTTTACACAATTTCTGAAATTATCATTACCCAGAGTTACTCCATGACAGTTACTATTAAGATTCTTAATATCAGGGCATAAGTCAATATATCCATACTCATTATTAATCATTTCTAAACCCATACCTCTAACTAATCCTAGTTTAAAGTCCTAACAACCCCCTCAACTGAGTTAGCAAGAAAACCCACACCTGCCCTGGATAAGTGAACCCAATCCCTGGCATACATGTCATTTCGGCCATAGAAGTTGTCATATGGAGGGGGTTCTCCCTGAGTCGCTGCTCGGTACCACTGTTGAGATGGGGTATCACCATAAGTTTCATGGCTCTGGCAGCCACCAGTTTGGTTTGTCGTAGGCTGATTGGGACAGTAATCCTAACATGTGGATAGTCTGTTGCTGCCTTGGCTGCATCGTCTGCCACCTCATTTCCCCGGATGCCAGCATGCCTAGGGATCCAGTTCAATGTCGATCTATTACCCTGAACTTCTAAGGCTGCCATTATGCTCAGGATCGATATGATGAGGTGAACATTGTCCTGTGGTTGAGGATGGGAGAGGGCATTGATTGCAGAGGTGGAATCAACAAGTATGACAGGTCGGAGTCGATGTCGTAGGGCATGTGACAATGCCTGCTGAATCGCCACCAGCTCAGCTTGAAGTATTGTGCAGTGGTCAGGGAGTCGCCAGCCTTGTGTGTGACCATTGTGGTATAGTCCAGCTGCTGCTCTCTTCCTGTCAGGGTCGACAGAACCATCTGTGAAATACACTGCACATGTGCCTCTCTCTGCCGGTGCCATGCTTGTCTCAGCATGATTGCTGAGGGTGTCTTGACTGCAGAGACGCTTAGAGATGGGTAGTTGCATGATGCAAACATCGGCTGGATCTGGGCGCCAGGGAGGTGGTGGATGGTACCCAGCAACAGGAAGGTCACAACCCTTCTCAAGGAGTAATTTTATAGGCAGCAGCTTCCGCCCAGCAGCACAAAACGAACGAATCCAGTAGTAGTCCGTGAAGAGCGTTGGATCTTGTGCCATGGTTGTCAATATCCGTCTCCTTAGTGGGGTACCTTGCTGCCGGTGCAGAATGGTGGCCACTTTGCAGGCGTTTATGTATCTTACTCTGTCAGCCAAGGAAGGAAGCCAGGCCTCAGATCTGAGGCATACTCTGTTGGTCCAGATGGGGGCCCCAAGCATAGTTCTTATCGCCTGATTTTGTACGACCTCCACCCTTTGCCTGCTCTGCGGGAAGAGATGAGCTAACGCTGGTGCACCGTAGTCAATGAGCGAGCGTATAGCTTGTATATAGTACAAGCGAAGCACATCTTTGCTTGCCCCTGCACGGTGCCTCGTCATGGCTCTCATGGCGTTGAGTCTGAGTAGACCACGTGACCTGGCATACTCGGCCTGTTTCTGAAAGGTCAGCTTTTTATCAATGTAGATTCCCAAGTACAGGTAGGAGTCTGTCCACTCAAGTTCTATATCCTGAATACGTAATCTATTAATAGGATCTGGTCCCTTGAACATCATTGCAAGAGATTTCTCGGCCGAGATCTTGAGGCCTAGTTCCTTGCAAGACTGCGTAATTAGGTCCAAAGCTCTCTTAGCCTGTCGTTCTAAATTGCCTTTCCCATTCACTACGAGTGCAAGATCATCAGCATAGCTGAGAAGCTGTGTACCACTATGAAAGGGAAGGCTCACAAGTTCCTGCATAAGGATGTTAAACAGGGTAGGACTGAGCACACCTCCTTGTGGCGTACCGTTTTCCAGGGTTTTAAGGGAAGAGTAGTGTCCCTGAAAGCTGACACAGGCCTGCCTGCCCCTAAGGTAGGACTCTATCAAGGCCAGGAGGCGTCCTTTGATTCCCTTCCGAGCTAGTATTACCAGAATTGCTGTGGGGCTGGCTAGCTCAAATGCCTTTTCAAGGTCGAGGTAGATGACTATACTAGTTTTTTTGTTACTATCAGCAATCTGACTTAGTAGAGTGGTTATGCACTCTGCTGTACCCACTCCTTTGGTGAGGCCAAATATGTGATGATGAGAGGGTCCAAGTTTCCATAGGAGGCGGTTTAACACCATCCTCTCAGCAGTCTTGGCTAAGCAGCTGGTCAGCGATATGGGTCTCATACTGCCTGGGCCCTTGGGCTTTGGAATTGGTACGATGGTAGCTTTCTTCCAAGCTGCTGGGAGTGTCCTGGCCCTCCACGACTTGTTAATGACGTCTAGTATGGCCTCCAATCCACTCTGCTCACCATCGATGCCCGGGGCAGTGTCACCTGTGTTCTTAATGGCACGTCGGAGTTCCAAGTCCGTGAGGTCTTCATCAGTCACATCTTCCGACTCACATGCAGCTTGTATTGTTTGCTGGCGCTGTGGCAGAAGATCCGTCTGTATACTCCGGATGTCCTGTGGGAGCTGAGTTGAGGCTCCCCCTGGAAGTGAAAAGCTCCACTAGTTTCTCAGCTCCCTGGGATGGGTTCGGGTGTGCTGGTGGCCTCGGCTTGCTCTTGCCAGTTGCTATGTTGAGCTTGCCCTATATCTCAGATAAGGTAGTGTGATGCCCGAATGTTGAGCACCACTCCAGCCATTTCTCAGTTTTTACTCTGAGAGAGACTCTGCAGGCATGCTGCACAATGGCTCTCAGAGTATTCCTGTTCTCTGCCGTAGGGTTACGCCTGTAAAGCTTCCTAAAAGAGTTGATGCAGTGGTTCTGCTCCCGCACCTCGTTGTTGTAGAACCACCAGTCTCTTTTGTGAGTGCGTCCTGCGGACTTCTTTGGAATTGCGCACTCTGCTGCCTGGATGAGAACAGTGATTAGCTCCTGTTCAGCCGTATCACAGTCCTCAGATAGAGAGTATGTGGGCTGCCAGTTATGAAGATAATCCTGGAACACCTTCCAGTTGGCCCTCTTTACGTCCCATCTAGGAGGCAGCACAATTGTGGGAGGCCTGTTGATGTTGAAGGTGGTGATCACTGCAAAGTGGTCACTGACAAGGTGAGGATTGGTTTCCCACGTGGCTCCTGCTGCGAGTTGTCTTGACCCGAAGGTAAGGTCGAGGCAGCCACCCAACAGGTGTGTGGGGTCTCCATTGTTTAGCAACTTTACCTCTGGAATATCGTGCAGGAGCATTGCTATGTGTCTGCCAGCAGCATTGGTTGTTGAGTGAGAGTGCAGCATTGGGTGATATGCATTGAAATCTCCACCCACAATAATACACTCAGTGCGTGCTAGTGCGAGGAGCTCTGCAATGTCGAGGGTGTGTCTTGGGTTCTTGTAGATGTTATAGATGGTAATGGGCTCCCCAGGTATGTGCACAAGGATGGCCTGTACCTCGACATCCTCCCCACAGGGTTGGCTATAACCTCGTGAGGTATTGTATTGGATACAAATACAGCTGTGCCTCTGCAGTGAACGCCTGCGTCCATGTGCCGAAAATACCCAGCAAAACCGGGAAGTCTTGGGCACATAGTCGGGACAGTCAGAGTTTCTTGTAGCAAGACGATGTCAACCTGATCCTGAATTACTGCCTCCAGCAAGAGGTGCTGTTTGCCCCTCAGGCTCTGAATGTTCCATTGTAGGACCTTGAGGGTGTGATTTGGTACCGAGGTTATTCCATCGCTGTTGTTTCCTGAGCTGGAGACTGAGTCCTGCCCGCTCTGAGAACCTGCAAATTCATGGCATCCACTGTCTCCTCCTCGGTCAGTAAGCACACTCTCAGGAGCGTACTGACCATCTGCCAGAATGCGCTCTGTTGTTCCGTGAAGTTGATTGTGTTGCAAATAAGATCCGTGAACACCTTGATGAGTGCTACAAGATCCTTCCTGGTGAGGGCCTGCTTTGGGGTTGGGTTCGAAACAATGGATATTATCTGGGCTGTTGTGGTCTGTAGGGACTGCTGAGGGTTGGATTTCTTTATTGTATGCACCGTGGTCTGTTGCTGTATACCAGGTTGGGTAGCCGGGATCTGCTGGTGAGGCGCCAGTTGAGTCTGCAAAGCGCCTGTGCCGGGTAAGGAGTGCCTGCGTTGTCGTGCTATGGCCTGTGTGGGCTCGTTTAGTGCCGTCTGCTGATCGCATTGACCAGATGTACTCTGTTGACACCTCCTGTTCCTCTTGTTTCTGTTTCTTCGTTGAGGTAGGGGTGCAGGAGGTTCTTGACCTTCAAATTCAAATTCAATTCAAATTCAAATTCAAAGTTTATTCTCTATAAGGATTACAATGCTGAGTTTACAGAAATTTGGTTATTGTGTGGTTTACATGTTGTAAAATAGTGATTACAGAGTGTACCACTAGAACGCTTAGCATGGCTAGGCATTTCGGGCAGACTTAGTTTTATTCTTAATTGTTGAGGCTTCGAGGGTTGGGAATTCCTGGGCATTGACTTGGGTCAGCTGCTGAGAGATCTGTGGTATGGCAGGGTTCTCTGCACCCATCGTTTGCTGAGATTGATGATCCGTCGTAGCCTGTTGCCGAGTTTTTGGCGTCTTTCAGACTCCTTGAATTCTGGCGAGCCTCTCGGGGCATCAAGAATTCCAGGCATGGTGTTTCTGCCTGCAGTTCGGGCATTGTGGAGTGGGTGGCGATGCATTTTTCAGCTTGGTGATGCATTCCTCGGTAGGGTGGTGCTGGCTGCAGACACCACAGATTACTCTGTTCGGACAGAGTGCACCCAGGTGTCCATAACGCTGACACTTGAAACAGCAAACTGGTTCTGCTGTGAAGGTCCTGATATCGTACCTGCCCCAAGAACCGAGGTCCAGCTGGGATGGCAGTGGTCCTACATGTTGAATGAGGACCTGTCGGGTTAGTGCGTTGCCTGCCGTCTTTGCCTTGAGACGTTGAGCTGACAGCACACTGGGGTGAGCTGCTACTGCCTCGATGGGCATCATCAGCGTGTATCGCATCATTACACCCTTGGTGATCTTCTGCCGAGAGTCCAGTTCCTCCAGGGTGAATGAGCGATCTGTATCCATGACTCTTTTCAAGGTGGTATACATTTCCTTGTTGAGAGGAGTCAATATTGGTTCTCCCCTCAAGTTGAACCATATCTTGAACTTCAGGTTGTGTCGTGATTCCAGGTATGAAACAACGCCGTAGTGGGTTCTGTGGTCCCCGTAAGACTTCACCTTGAATTTGCCAGGTCGACGGGCGGCGCTTCTTCTTGCTGTCCACAGTGTTCCATCCCTCTTGGTTTTCGGGGGCAGGGGTGTTTATTTCCTCCCCTGTTTCCATTGTAACTGGCTCCATGGTTGGAACTGTCATATCTGCTACGATGTGAGCAGAATCTTCCACTTCCTCTTCCTCTCGCAACTTCTTCGCTAGAATTGCGCCCCACATTTCCAAATCCGAGTCCTCAGTCGTGTTCATGGAGCATCGTGGCCTCTTCTTTTCGGCAGAAGCCATGTGCCTATCTTGTGATAAGGTAGTGAACTCCGTGAACTGAGTGTTCTGTGTTGATACTTGGGGTACGAACGAACGAAAGTTCAGGCAAGATCTCAAATGGGATGAGCGGGGAAGGCGGGACAGACGAAGAATAGTGCTGGAGAGGAGTGTTCTTAGTCGTAGAAATAGAGCCAGGGCTTAACCCAGCAGCGAAGGCGATCGTGGGACAGATATTGAGAAGAGAAATTCAGCCTCTTCTGTTGGGACTCCAGTGGGGTGAGCGGGGAGGAAGGGACATACGACGTTTAGCGCTAGAGAGGAGTGTAGAACTGGGCCATGTCTTAATTCAAAAGCTAAGGCGAACGTGGGTCAGAGAATGGTACCTGTCATAGAAGGTACCTGTCAACGAATCCAAGGTTATTTGTAAATAGGGTTTGGAGCAGGATCATGCAAGGAGTAGAAAAGGTTGTGTTGGTCTGTGGGTCTGCGAATGTCTTCGTCAAGGAGAGTGGTCCAGTAGTCATATCGTGTCTCAAGTTTGTCTATCTGTCTGTCACTGAGCGTCTTCAAGTACAGATTCAGCGCAGGGATGTCTAATTGCGCATGGAGAGACTCGCTTGTGGCGAAGTCTTCCCACCTGACATCAAGCACCCAGCGCAGCGCCTTGTTCTGGACACGCTGCAGTTTAAGTAAGTTTGTTTTTGCTGCAAGAGAAAGGGCTAGAGGAGAATAAGTTATCAGAAGACGTATTAGGGATTTGAAGAGGTGTAGTTTGGTGCGTTTAGAGGCATGTTTCAGCTTGTAGAGGCCCGCAAGGGCCTTACTAGCTATTGCATGCCTTGAGTGAATGTGTCCGTGTAAACGAAGAAGGTAGTCAAGATTAACGCCAAGGACAGTGACAGATTGTGTGATGGGGATATAAGTGCAGGTGTCAGCTGTTCTGAGCTCGACAGGTAATGGAGGATCACGCTTCCTGTAGTTAAAATACGTAATGCTGGATTTAGCTGCATTGGTTTTGATCCTCCATTTTTGTTCCCAGATGGCTATCCTGTCGACCTCATTTTGTGTTTTGTGTGTGAGTGTATCTATATTGGCATGAGTGATAAGTTGTGTAATATCGTCTGCATAGGTTAGTGTGATGGAGTTGTGGTATTCAGGTGTTGGAATGTCGTTAGTGTTACAGATCCCCACTCAGATTTAACACCATTTATGCACACTCTCTGCTTCCTATTAGTGAGCCATGACTCGATCCATGACAACATTTTTCCCCCAATGCCATGGGCAGCCACTTTCTTTAACAGTCTCTGATGTGGTACTCTATCAAAAGCCTTACTAAAATCTAAATAAACAATATCGAATTCTTTATCCTGATCAACGGCCTCAAAAACTTTGCTGAAGAAGGTGAATAAATTTGTTAGGCAGGAACGGCCCCTGGTGAAACCATGTTGAGAATCATTAATCATTATGCCTATCGAGATGGCTTCTTATATTATCGGCTATAATTGACTCTAGTAATTTACCTACGATTCAGGTTAGGCTTATTGGGCGGTAATTTGACGGTAACGACTTGTCCCCTGTTTTAAAAATTGGAATTTCATTAGCCATCTTCCACAAATCAGGCACTACACCTGTTTGAAGAGATAAATTAAAGATATTAGTTAAAAGTTCACAGAGTTCCATTTTACACTCTTTAAGAACCCTTGAAAAAAGTTCATCATGGCCCGGGGATTTATTTTGCTTTAATCGGTCTATCTGTTTGATAACCATTTCGCTGGTAACTGTGATATTGCATAATTTATCATCTTCAAGCCCACTATAAAAATTAATTACTGGGATATTGTCAGTGTCTTCCTGAGTGAAAACCGAGAGAAAATAATTGTTAAGAATAGAGCACATTTCATTCTCCTTGTCAGTGAGATGCCCAGAGTTATTTTTAAGGGGACCTATCTTATCTCTAACTTTTGTTCTATAAAAATGGAAAAAACTTTTTGGGTTAGTTTTTGAATCCCTAGCAACTTTAATTTCATAGTCCCGTTCAGCTTTTCTTATCCCATTTTTAACGTCCCTATTAATATCAATATACTGGTTCATAAGATGACCCTCACCTCTTTTGATATGCCTATAAATTCCTTTCTTCTGACCTAAAAGATTTTTGAGCCTATTATTAATCCATTTGGGGTCATTTCTATTCGATCTAATTTCCTTATATTGGATGATTGTCCTTTGGGCAGGATGTAATGTGTTAAGAAAGCTGTCATACTGATAGCTCTCTTCATTACTCCAGTCTACATATGATAAGTGTTCTCTAAGCCCATTGTAATCTGCTAAGCGAGAATCTGGGACCAGTATTGAATTATCCCTACTATCATATTTCCATTCAATTCTGAAGGAAATTTATTTGTGATCGCTTGTGCCGAGTTCCTCTGTAATTTCTAAATTATTTACGAGGGTTTCCTTGTTTGCCAAAACCAAGTCAAGCAGGTTATTTCCCCTTGTAGGCTCTGTGACAAACTGCTTCAAAAAACAATCCTGAACTATTTCTAAGAAGTCGTTTGATTCTAAATTCCCAGTCAAGAAATTCCAATCAATATCACTAAAGTTAAAGTCTCCTAGAATTACTACGTTATCGTGCCTTGTGGCCCTAACAATTTCCTCCCATAGTAGTCTCCCTTGGTCCCTATCTAAGTTTGGGGGACGGTATATTACTCCTAAAATCTATTTTGTATGTCCCTCTGAAAATTCTATCCAGACTCTGTATGTGTTACTTCAGACTTAATACCCGTTTTAATGCAACAGTTCAAGTAATCTCGGACATACAGTGCCACCCCACCCCCCTTCCCGATACTTCTGTCTACTTGGAATAATTTAAAACCCTGAATGTGACATTCTGCAGGTATGTCTCGACTTTTTGAATTAAACCACGTCTCAGTGATTGCAAATACATCAATGTCACCTGCACTCGCTACTAATCTCAACTCATCCATCTTATTCCTAGCACTACGGGTATTAGCATAATGACCCTACTTTCTCTTTACCCTTCCTGCTCATTTCAGTTTTTCCACTAAACCTATTACTGTCCTTATCACCTAGTGTCACTGACTTTCCAATATCCACCTCATTTTGCCTATTACTAGTTCTCCTAGAGCTCATAGTATTACTACACTGGGACTTCGCTGTGTTCTCACCAAAACCCATACCACTATCTATTCCTAGTTTAAAGCCCTAACAGCTCCCTCCACTGCCATTGCCAGTTTCCCCACTCCAGACCTAGATAAGTGAACCCCATCCCTGGTATACATGTTATTTCTGCCATAGAAGAGGTCCCAGTTGTCAATGAATGTTACCGCATTTTCCTTACAGTATTTGTCCAGCCAGCAATTGACACCAATTGCCCTTGACAACCATTCGTTTCTAAATCCTCTCCTTTGTAAAATACCACATATGACAGGGTTCCCACACTTCCTCCTAATTATCTCTGTAGCTGACCTATACCTGCTAATCAGGTCCTCAATTCTACATCTGCCAACATCGTTGCCTCCAGCACTGAGACAGATAATAGGATTGCTCCCATTACCTCTCATGGTGTCATCTAGACGGCTAACAATATCCTCCATCCTAGCCCCAGGAAAGCAAACCCTCTGTCTCCTACTCTTGTCCTTGAAGCAGAACGCCCTATCCATGTATCTAACCTGGCTATCCCCAACAACAATATTCTTACCTTCCTTGTCGTTCGTCGTGACGATCCCAGTAGTCGACTCACATTCGTCAGGTATCACTGAGAATGCGTTGGAGGTTTCCACAACAGTTTCCACAGCAGTCTCTTTCTTCTTCATCGTTTCTGGCTTTCCATTCGTCTTCTTCATCGTTAACTTCGTTCCCTGCTGTCCAGCCACTGACCATGATCCCTTCTTGACCTGAGGACTCGAAACAGGAGGACTGCTACGAATCCTCTTGCTTTCCTCAGTCAATCGCCATATCTCCATCTTCGCTACCCTCAGTTCTTACTTAAGCTGCTGGTAAAGTTGCTCGATGGAGGGCATCTTGGTTCAGTCCACGGGGAGCACACGGGACACTTCTTCACTGAGTTAAGTACAGGTCACCACTGAGTTAAGTACAGGTCACCACAGAGTTAAGTACAGGTCACCACTGAGTTAAGTACAGGTCACCACTGAGTTAAGTACAGGTCACCACTGTTAAGTACAGGTCACCACAGTTAAGTACATGTCACCACTGAGTTAAGTACAGGTCACCACTGAGTTAAGTACAGGTCACCACTGAGTACAGGCCACCACTTATGAATCAGTATATTGACATTACGAGGGACATTAAAAAGGGGATAAGAAAAGCTAAAAGGGACTATGAAATTAAAGTTGATAGGGATTCTAAAACTAACCCAAAAAGTTTTTTCCAGGTCTACAGAACAAAAGTTAGAGATAAGATAGGCCCCCTTAAAAATAACTATGGGCATCTTACTTACAAAGAGAATGAAAAGTGCTCGATTTTAAATAATTATTTTCTCTCGGTTTTTACACAGGAAGACACTAACAATATTCCAGTAATTAATTTTTATAGTGGGCCAGAAGAAGATAAATTATGTAACATCAAAGCCACTAGTTAAATGGTTGTGAAGCAGATAGACCGACTGAAGCAAAACAAGTCACCGGGTCCTGATGAGGTTTTTTCAAGGGTTCTTAAGGAATGCAAAATAGAACTCTGTGAACCATTAACTAATATTTTTAATTTATCTCTTCAAACAGGTGTAGTGTCTGATATGTGGAAGATGGCTAATGTTATTCCTATTTTTAAAACAGGGGACAAGTCGTTACCATCAAATTACGGCCCAATAAGCCTGACCTCAATTTTAGGCAAATTACTAGAGTCAATTATAACTGAGATTATAAGAAGCCATCTCGACAAGCATAGCTTGATTATTGATACTCAGCATGGATTCACAAGAGGCCGGTCTTGTCTAACTAATTTATTAACTTTCTTCAGTAAAGCTTTTGGAGCTGTTGACCACGATAAAGAATTTTATATTATTTACTTAGATTTTAGTAAGGCTTTTGATAGAGTTCCGCACCAAAAACTGTTAAAGAAAGTGGCAGCTCATGGCATTGGGGGAAGGGTGCTCTCGTGGATCGAGTCATGGCTCACAGACAGGAAGCAGAGAGTGACCATAAATGGGGTTAAATCTGAGTGGGGATCAGTAACAAGTGGCGTTCCACAGGGATCAGTCTTGGGCATGTTGTTGTTTATAATATATATCAATGATCTTGATGAAGGAATTACTAGTGATATGAGCAAATTCGCCGATGACACAACGATAGGTAGGATAATTGATTCAAACGTAGATGTTAGGGAACTTCAGAAGGATTTAGACAAACTCTGTTCTTGGTAAGAAAAGTGGCAGATGCAGTTCAATGTAGATAAATGCAAAGTTCTGAAGCTCGGGAGTGTTCATAACCCTAGCACTTATAAGTTAAATAATGTAGAACTTAGCCATACAGACTGCAAAAAGGACTTGGGGGTTATGGTGAGCAGCAACCTTAAACCAAGACAGCAATGCCTAAGCGTACGTAATAAGGCAAATAGATTACTGGGATTTATATCAAGAAGTATAAGCAACAGAAGTCCAGAGGTCATACTGCAGCTTTATACATCATTAGTAAGGCCTCACCTAGATTATGCAGCTCAGTTCTGGTCTCCATATTACAGAATGGACATAAATTCGTTAGAAAACATTCAGCGTAGGATGACTAAATTAATACATAGCATTAGAAATCTAAGAAAGATTGAAGACTCTTAAGTTACATTCACTTGTTAACGAAGAATGATGATCGAAGTGTATAAGTGGAAGATAGGTATTAATAAAGGGGATATTAATATGGTCTTGAGGATATCTTTCAAGAGAGAACCTGCAGTAATGGATTTAAATTAGACATTCACATGTTAGACGAAGAATGAGGGGAGACCTGATCGAAGTGTATAAGTGGAAGATAGGTATTAATAAAGGGGATATTAATATGGTCTTGAGGATATCTCTTCAAGAGAGAACCCGCAGTAATGGATTTAAATTAGGTAAATTTAGATTTAGAAAGGACATAGGAGTGTTGGTTTGGAAATAGGGTAGTTGATGAGTGGAACAGTCTACCTAGTTGGGTTATTGAGGCTAGGACTTTGGATAGTTTCAAATTTAGGTTGGATAAGTACATGAGTGGGAGGGGTTGGATTTGAGTGGGACTTTCACATCAGAGCTTATTTCTTGTGTAGCATTGAAATTTGGATTGGGCAAATGTTTTGTTAGTGGGATGAATTGTGAAGGACCTGCCTAGTATGAGCCAACAGGCCTGCTGCAGTGTTCCTCCTTTCTTATGTTCTTATGTTCTTTTCTTCCATTGTGAAAACTGACAAAAAAAAAAAATCATTAAGGAACACATTTCCAGTTCATTATCCGTCAGCTGTCCATTCCCAATTTTCAGAGGTACCACTTTTTCCTTCACCTTCGTTCTATGCACTTGAAAGAACCCCTTTGGATTAGTCTTTGATTCATTAGCAACTCTAATTTCATAGTCACGTTTAGCCTTTCTAATCCCTTTTTTTTCTTCTCTTTTAAGCTGAACATATTGGTGAGTAAGATTAACCTCTCCTCTTCTGATGAGCCTATAAATTTCCCTTTTCTCACCTAATAGATGCTTTAGCCTCCTGTTAACCCATTTGGGATCGTCATTATTAGACCTAATTTCTCTCTGGGGAATGTATAAACTCTGCACACGGTGTACATTATTAAGAAAACAATCATAAAAGCAGATCCCTTCATAATCATAAGTTCAGTGGTGACGTGTACTTAGCTCTGTGAAGACCTGTTTGTGTGCTCTCTCTGAAATCTGAACCAGGATGCCCTCTCTTGAGCAACTTTACCAGCAGCTGAGAGAAGAGCTCAGAGTTGCTAAGCTGGAGATACGGCGATTAACGGAGAAGAACAAGAGGATTCGTAGTAATCCTCCTGTTGTGAGTCCCCAGGTTAAGAGGGGAGCTTGGTCAGTGGCCGGGCAACATGGAACCAAGCTGAGGATCAAGAAAACGGTTGGAGGGGCAGAAACAACGAGAAACCAGAAGACTACCGTGGAAACTTCCAACCCATTCTCGGTGCTACCTGACGAATGTGAGTGTTCTACTGGGAATGCCAAAACGAGCACCAAGGAAGCATTGGCAGACGTGAGTGAGACATCCCTAGAAACCCCAACGAAGACCATCGACAATGTCTTGACGAATCCCACAAGCGGTGTAATGCTACCTGACGAATGTGAGTCGACTACTGGGAGCATCAGGAAAGACGACGCCAAGGAAGGTAAAAACATTGTTGTTGTTGGGGATAGCCAGATTAGGTACATGGATAGGGCATTCTGCTTGAAGTATAGGAGTAGGAGGCAGAGAGTGTGTTTTCCTGGGGCTGGGATGAAGGATATTGTTAGCTGTCTGGATGACATCATGAGAGGTAATGGGAGCAATCCTATTATCTGTCTCAGTGCTGGAGGCAACGATGTTGGCAGACGTAAGAGTGAAGACCTGATCAGCAGGTATAGGTAAACTATAGAGATAATTAGGAGGAAGGGTGGGAAACCTGTCATATGTGGCATTTTGCCAAGGAGAGGAGTTGGAAATGAATGGTTGTCCAGAGCAATTGGTGTCAATTGCTGGCTGGACAAATACTGTAAGGAAAATGCGGTAACATTCATTGACAACTGAGACCTCTTCTATGGCAGAAATGACATGTATGCCAGGGATGGGGTTCACTTATCTACGTCTGGGGTGGGAGCACTGGCCAAAGCAGTGGAGAAAGCTGTTAGCTCCTTAAACAAGGAATAGTTAGTGGTATGGGTTTTGGCGGGAAAACAGTGAAGTCGCAGTGTAGTAATATGAGTACTAGGAGAACTAGTAATAGGCAAAATGAGGTGGATATTGGAAAGCCAGTGGCACAAATTGACAAGGACAGTAATAGGTTTAGTGGAATAACAGAAAGGAGCAGGAAGGGTAAAGAGATAGGAGGGTCTTTTAATATATATTACACAAATAGTCGCAGTGCTAGGAATAAGATGGACGAGCTGAGACTAGTTGCTAGTGCAGGTAACATTGATGTATTTTCCATAACTGAGACGTGGTTTAATTCAAAAAGTCGAGACATGCCTGCAGAATGTCACATTCAGGGTTTTAAATTGTTCCAAGTAGATAGAAGTGTCGGGAAGGTAGGTGGGGTGGCACTGTATGTCCGAGATCGCTTGAACTGTTGCATAAAAACGGGTATTAAGTCTGAAGTAACACATACAGAGTCTGTTTGGATAGAATTTTCAAAGGGGCATGAAAAATTAATTTTAGGTGTGATATACCGTCCCCCAAACTTAGATAGGGACCAAGGGAGACTACTATGGGAGGAAATTGTTAGGGCCTCAAGGCACGATAATGTAGTAATTCTAGGAGACTTTAACTTTAGTCATATTGATTGGAGTTTCATGACTAAGAATTTAGAATCATACGACTTCTTAGAAGTAGTTCAGGATTGTTTTTTGAAGCAGTTTGTGACAGAACCTACAAGGGGAAATAACCTGCTTGACTTAGTTATGGCAAACAATGAATCCCTTGTTAATAATTTTTTTTTATATTTTATTTAAAACAGTTCATACAATATACATAGATAGTTATGTATATAAATGTGATATAAATATATATAAAAAGAGGCATTATCAGTGGATGTGTTCCGGTCCATTAAGTAACACTATCAGTGGGTGTGTTCCGGTCCACTAAGTAACACTATCAGTGGGTGTGTTCCGGTCCACTAAGTAACACTATCAGTGGGTGTGTTCCGGTCCACTAAGGAACATTATCAGTGGGTGTGTTCCGGTCCACTAAGTAACAATATTCATAATGATTCTGATATACACCTAACTACATAACTAACACACTACTGCAAAATACACAGTGCTTCCATTGCTGTTTTTTTCATAATGTAAAATAACACAAAGCACTTACAATACTAGTGACTCCCCCCCCCCCCCAACATTTACGTTATTGTTATTATTATACTCAAAAAGTTGCGCTAAACCACAATGGTGAACATGTACTTTAACAGTTCTATATACTCCATACATTCTCATTTTTAGTTTAAAACATTGCAATGCATTAATAAATAAAAGAAGCCTTAGCAGGTCCTCCACAGAAAAAATGAATTTACATACTCGCAATACATTTACACGTTTATCTATGAGCTGACATGAAATATCCCTCATCCTATGTTGTTTTTTTTCCTTTTACTAAATACAAGATTACAAAAAAAATTATGCTTTTTATCATTCAGATATATTACAATATGCATGAAAATTTTAATTATACTTATGAAATTTACTAAAGAATTAATACAAATATTAACTGCTATATATATTGTACACACATGCAGTTACATGTGGTTATGATTCCATCGTAATGACTTACATACTTCCCTCCTTTTCCATAGTGAAAAAAAAATGACACAAACACTAGACTCCACAACATCTTAAAACTATTCAAAGAACTTTTAAAATACTAACCACTATTACACTTTGTGACAATATATAAATAAAAACACAACTTTACTATAGTGAAGAATGTCAACTAATATGATCACTGTACACTGGATATTGTAACACTCTTGTATTACATATACCAAGAATGTATATTATTAAACACGTATTTTCATGTTCAACAAATTCTAGATGTTTATTGACATGTTTCAGAGCAATTTCAGACTTGCTCTTTCACACACTATGGTTCATAATACAACATTATAGCCCCTAATCGAATTGATAAGCCGCCTCTCGCTTCTCAGGAAAACATTGCTTAATAATCATGATATTCTATATCCATGTAATTCATTTTTCCCTCCCACCTTTTACAGAGACCAGTCCACCCAGCCATTACAACACTAACTCGCGCAACCCTCTCACAGTCATACCTCTATACGATACCGGAAAATCTATAGCCCATCTACGTCCATACACTACCTCATTTATACACTTTGTTTTATAGAAATGTCCTGCTAAAGCCCTTGTTCGTTCCTCCCCCCCGCCTCCCTCATCGCCCACGATATATAGATATAATCTGCCACTAAATACATGACGGCCCTCCTCACACTATCTCTCACTCCCTCTATATCCAAACTCAGTGCCCTTAATACCACTAACCCACTCCCACCCACCATATGCAACACTCTGCGAAACCATAGACGTGCCCTCTCGATATGCTCACAGAAATACACCACATGATATGCTGTTTCCTCCCCCCCCACACAAAACACAACATTGAGACTGCAAAATTCCCATCTGATACAGTCGTACTTTAGTTGGCAAAATCCCATGTAAAAACCTATACATAGTTTCCCTCACCCTTGACTTCACCCGTAACTTACTGAAGTCTTCCCAGATTCGTGTCCAATTATATAATGGAAAAACAGTCTCCCCTTCCAACACCTCTTGTCACCTTACCAACCTCCCCATAACACACGCCGTTACATTTTCCGGATTTCTTACTTGTAATAAGTATCTCAACATACTCATACACTCCTCTAAGTCCCTACCCCCCCACCACCGCCTCACATCTTCCATCACATCCCTCGCTCTGACACCATGTTCCCCACCCAGTCTCAGATAACGATGCTTCACATACATGTTCTTCAGTCTGCTACCCAAAGGAATTAAACCTAAACCCCCCTTTGCCAGCGGTGTCATTACAACCGTTTGCCTCAGCCAATGACAACCATATCCCCATATAAAATTCAGAACTTTCCTTTGCACTTGCCGCTCATCTCTCGCCACCAAGGGGTACACCACAGCCACGTGCCACAATTTAGGATAAATGAGTGTATTAACTACAGTGACTCTCTGTTGTATAGTCAAACCACTCGTTCTTATTCCCCCTAACCTCAGCAATACTCTTTGCACTACCCTTTTAGAATTTGCCTCTCTAGCCCCCTGTGCTGCCCCTCTGTACAATACTCCACAAATTTTTATCTGCTCTACTACCTGCCATCCATACTTTTTTCCCAGTTTCCCTCCCACCTATGACCCAACCTCTAGTAATTTCGACTTCTCACTATTAACACTCATACCTGTTGCTCCACTAAATATTTCAACAATTCTACTTACATTCTTTAACCCCTCCTCTCCCCCCACTAAGACCGTTGTGTCATCCACATAACCAACTATACCCCTAGCACCCCTAAGTCTTACCTCCCCCTCACTTACTCCTACATTTATCAACCTATATAATGGGTCTTGCAGACATGCAAATAGGATCTGAGACATGGGGCATCCCTGCCTCAGCCCTCTACCCATACTAACCATCTTCCCCACCCTTCCATTTATTTGCACTCGTATTTCTGCACCTCTATATAAAGTTTCTGCCCACTGCACAATTTCCTCACCGTAACCCATCCTCCTCATAATCATCCATAATGTCTCTCTACACAATCATAAGCCGCCTTCCAATCCAAAGCAAGAACACCTCTGCCATCCATCCTACGCTCCTCTATATAACCCTTTATCCTCCCATGCCCACTAAACATTGTTTGCCCTGGCACACCCATCTGTCCCCAATCTATAACCTTCCCAATTACTTTACGCAATCTATTACCTAACACCCTGGCAAACAATTTATAATCCCCACACATTAATGATAAACCTCTATAATCTAGGATGCTATTCTGTACTTCCCCCTTTGGAACCATAACTAATACACCTGTCCTTTGTGTTAGACTCATGCTTCCCTTATCCTTCATTACATTCACCAACTGCACCAAGAATTCCTTCATGACATCCCAGTTGCTCAAATAAAATTCATTTGGGATTCCATCTATCCCAGGTGCTTCCCGATACTCATCCCTTTTAAAGCCGTCCACACTTCCTCTTCATCTATAGGCCCTTCTATCATCGCTCTATCTGCTGACTCTAGGTTTCTCTGTATCCCCTTCTCTAAAATCTTCATGTCTGCTATCTTCCAGTTTCCCCCTCTCATATATATCTCAAACCACTTACCAGCATAACCACTCATACTTTCCATAGTTACTAACCTCTGTCCCATCGTATACCCTCCCACATCCGTATGTACGTCCAACTTCATCAGTCAATGTCTTCTGTCGTGTCTTTAATCGCCGCAATACACAGGCAGATGGCTTATCTCCCCATAAAACATCTTCCAATCCACCTCTCATTCTCTCACCATCAAATCTTGCATTCTGCATTTCCATCAATTGCGCTTTGATGCCCTCAATCTCTTGTACTGGATAAACCCCAAAACCTTCATAGCACTGTTTCAACTGCCCTTCCAAATATCTCTGTAAGCCATATTTCCATTGACTTACCTCCTTTCCTTTCCTCATATAAAAATTTTTGATTCCTGGTTTAGCATATTCCTCCCACCATCGTAGTATATCACCTCCTTTTCTCCCCTTGGTCCACTCATTTGTCCACCACTCAACAAAACTATCACCTTCCTCCAGCTCATCTAACAATCTCACATTAAGTTTCCAATAACTCATGTAACGCTTTGGTAAACCTCCCCATCCCACATCCACAACCACTCCTCTATGATCTGAAAACACTACATTTATAGTTTCTGTATTAGCGACCTGTAACCCGGGAGAAGCATAAATACGATCTAGTCGTGCCGCATATCCTCTCCTCACATAAGTATACTCCACGTTCCACCCCTCCCCCTCACTACATCCGCGAAGCCTGCTCCCCCTAAAACATCCCGTAGGACCCCCAAAACACACCCTGCACCCCTCGGCTCCACATCTTTTCTACGTATCACACTATTCCAATCCCCTCCAAATAATGAATAAACAGGTAAACGCCGCATATGATAAATTAGTGTGTCCCTTACAAATTCCTCTTTAACACGTCTATTACTGTCCGCCGGCATGTATACACTCACAAAACACACACGTACCCCACCCCATGTCCCATCCACCCTCGCTACTCTCCCATCTCCCCCTACTTCCCAATGTAACAATTGGAAAGGACTGGTCTCAGCTATTAAAACAGCAGCACCTCCCTTAAGCTTCCCAGTATACCCAGCATAAACTTTATATCCATCTACCAACAAATTCCTTCCATACCTAAAATTATGCTCTTGTAAAAATATTACTTGTATTCCAAGTCTCTTTAAAAAATCACTAAATATCTTACGCTTTACATCAGCCCTTAGGCCATTAGCATTTAATGTTAGACACTTAAAAATGCTATCGGGGGCTTACCAATCGACCGATATCCTTCCGTTTCCTTACGTTTTTGCTGAACATTCTTTTCACATTGTCCTTTCTTTGCCTCACCTTTCCTCTGCCCCTTTCCCCCCCCTGTTACTTTTTTTGGCACATCCACTGATAGTTTCTTACCAGTTCGTTGCGCTGGTGTGAGGACATCATCACTATCAGAAGCCCCTGCCTCTGTCTTACGTGATGCCTCTACTATGTGCATTCCCTCATCTTCACATTCTACGTTGTGTACTTCAACCACAACCTCACTAATCCTCTTTGATTGCATATCCCCATCACCCACATTACCCACCTCTTGAATTCCTTCCTCACCTATAAGTTTCCCATCCGACACCATGCTTAGTGTCCCGTCCTCATTCTGATTACCCAAGAATTCTTGAATAACAGTGTCTATTGTAGCTGTAACCTGACTACCCAATTCCACTCGTCTCACCTCATCCTCTATACGCATATTCTCAATAACCTGAGAGACCTCCGGTAATGTTGCACATTCTTCCGGATTGTCCTCCACGATTTCACTCCATGTTCTATGAGCTTGAAGATGCTCCCCTGTAGACTGGGTCGTCACCTCTCTCTCCTTCCCCACTTCTTTCCCCTTTCCATATTTCTCAGGTGTCAATCGACGAGGACACATTGCTGCCATATGATCAAAGGCTCCACACAGTCTACAGGTTCGTCTCTGCCCCGCATATGTTACATATACCTGTGTTCTCAAGTCACTCAGTGTCACATATGATGGTATAGATTTGCGCAAAGACATTTTGAGGGTAAAGGAGCCCTCACGCAGTCCAGCATACATACCATCAGACCACCTTCCAACTGATGCCTGATGTATAACATCATACTCATTGAATATTGTTTTTATGTCTTCTTCATCCGCTTCAAATGGAACATTCCGTAACTTTACCCAAGTATAATACTTGGATACGTCCCTCATTCGTACTTCTAAACCAGGATTAACCTCCATACACACGTCTTGGTATTTTTCCACCATCTTATCATATGTCGCAGCCGTCACAAATTTCACAAAGATCCTTGTTGCTCCATTTAAGGCAATACCATACAGATCGTCGTTGTTGATGCAGTAGGTATCCCGTAGTATGGCAGGCAGCATAACAGAAGCATTGGTTTGATAAACCGTTCCTTTCAACACCTCAATACACACAGTGTTGATTCTCCGCCTGAGAGCCTGCGCCATTTTGTGAAAATCACTCAGTGCTACCAACAGGTGCTAGCTCAACCGCCAATGTCCGTCCTCCACCAAGGTTGAGTGACGAATGCAGGAGCAAGGCGTAGCACAACCTCATGGCCCTAGAGCGATAAGGTCAATTTGTTAATAATTTAGAAGTTTCAGAGGAACTGGTTACTAGCGACCACAAATCAATTACATTTAGCATTGAATGGAAGTATGATAGTAGGGATAACTCAGTAACAGTCCCAGATTTACACTAAGCAGATTACGATGGGCTTAGAGAACACTTATCTGTTGACTGGGGTAACGAAGAGAGCTATCAATATGACAGTTTTCTGAACACTATACATGAGGCTCAAAGAACGTTTATCCCATATAAAGAAATTAGATCAAATAGAAATGACCCAAAATGGATGAATAATAGGCTGAAATATCTACTAGGGCATAAGAAAGGAATTTATAGGTGTATCAAAAGAGGTGAGTGTCATCTTATGAATCAGTATATTGACATTAAGAGGGACATTAGAAAGGGGATAAGAAAAGCTAAAAGGGACTATGAAATTAAAGTTGCTAGGGAGTCTAAAACTAACCCAAAACGTTTTTTCCAGGTATATAGAACAAAAGTCAGAGATAAGATAGGTCCCCTTAAAAATAACTATGGGCATCTTACTGACAAAGAGAATGAAATGTGCTCGATTTTAAATAATTATTTTCTCTCGGTTTTTACACAGGAAGACACTAACAATATTCCAGTAAATAATTTTTATAGTGGGCCAGAAGAAGATAAATTACGTAACATCACAGTCACTAGTGAAATGGTTGTGAAGCAGATAGACCGACTGAAGCAAAATAAGTCACCGGGTCCTGATGAGGTTTTTTCAAGGGTTCTTAAGGAATGCAAAATGGAACTCTGTGAACCATTAACTAATATTTTTAATTTATCTCTTCAAACAGGTGTAGTGTCTGATATGTGGAAGATGGCTAATGTAATTCCTATTTTTAAAACAGGGGATAAGTCGTTACCGTCAAATTACCGCCCAATAAGCCTGACCTCAATTGTAGACAAACTACTAGAGTCAATTATAGCTGAGATTATAAGAAGCCATCTCGATAAGCATAGCTTGATTAATGATACTCAACATGGATTCACAAGAGGCCGGTCTTGTCTAACTAATTTATTAACTTTCTTCAGTAAAGCTTATGAGGCTGTTGACCACGACAAAGAATTTGATATTATTTACTTAGATTTTAGTAAGGCTTTTGATAGAGTTCCACACCAAAGACTGTTAAAGAAAGTGGCAGCTCATGGCATTGGGGGAAAAGTGCTCTCGTGGATCGAGTCATGGCTCACAGACAGGAAGCAGAGAGTGTCCTTAAATGGCGTTAAATCTGAGTGGGGATCTGTAACAAGTGGCGTTCCACAGGGATCAGTCTTGGGCCCATTGTTGTTTATAATACATATCAATGATCTTGATGAGGGAATTACTAGTGATATGAGCAAATTCGCCGATGACACAAAGATAGGTAGGATAATTGATTCTAACGTAGATGTTAGGGAACTTCAGGAGAATTTAAACAAACTCTACTCTTGGTCAGAAAAGTGGCAGATGCTGTTCAATGTAGATAAATGCAAGGTTCTGAAGCTCGGAGTGTCCTTAACCCTAGCACTTAAAAGTTAAATAATGAAGAACTTAGCCATACAGATTGCGAAAAGGACTTGGGGGTTATGGTAAGCAGCAACCTTAAACCAAGACAGCAATGTCTAAGCGTACGTAATAAGGGAAATAGATTACTGGGATTTATATCAAGAAGTGTAAGCAACAGAAGTCCAGAGGTCATACTGCAGCTTTATACATCATTAGTAAGGCCTCACCTAGATTATGCAGCCCAGTTCTGGTCTCCATATTACAGAATGGACATAAATTCGTTAGAAAACATTCAGTGTAGGATGACTAAATTAATACATAGCATTAGAAATCTTCCTTATGAAGAAAGATTGAAGACTCTTAAGTTACATTCACTTGTTAGACGAAGAATGAGGGGAGACCTGATCGAAGTGTATAAGTGGAAGATAGGTATTAATAAAGGGGATATTAACAAGGTCTTGAGGAAATCTCTCCAAGAGAGAACCCGCATTAATGGATTTAAATTAGATAAGTTTAGATTTAGAAAGGACATAGGAAAGTATTGCTTTGGAAATAGGGTAGTTGATGAGTGGAACAGTCTACCTAGTTGGGTTATTGAAGCTAGGACTTTGGGTAGTTTCAAATTTAGGTTGGATAAGTACATGAGACGGAGGGGTTGGATTTGAGTGAGACTTTCACACCAGAGCTTATTTCTTGGGAAGCATTGAAAATTGGGTTGGGCAAATGTCCTTTTCGCAATCTGTATGGCTAAGTTCTACATCATTTAACTTGAACATTAAAATGGTATAAAATACCGACAGGTTGTTAGGTAAGACACATATGCAACAGTTAGGTATCTTTATTATGAAACGTTTCGCCTACACAGTAGGCTTCTTCAGTCAAGTACAGAAAAGTTGATAGAAGCAGAAGATACTTGAAGACGATGTAATCAGTCCATCACCCTTAAAGTTTTGAGGTGGTCAGTCCCTCAGTCTGGAGAAGAGCATTGTTCCATAGTATGAAACAATATGGAGAAGAAGTGACAGGATGGAGCTTTTATAGCGCTATAAAAGCTCCATCCTGTCACTTCTTCTCCATATTGTTTCATACTATGGAACAATGCTCTTCTCCAGACTGAGGGACTGACCACCTCAAAACTTTAAGGGTGATGGACTGATTACATCGTCTTCAAGTATCTTCTGCTTCTATCAACTTTTCTGTACTTGACTGAAGAAGCCTACTGTGTAGGCGAAACGTTTCATAATAAAGATACCTAACTGTTGCATATGTGTCTTACCTAACATCATTTAACTTATAAGTGCTAGAGTTATGGACATTACCGGGCATCAGAACCTTGCATTTATCTACATTGACCTGCATCTGCCACTTTTCTGACCAAGAATAGAGTTTGTTTAAATCCTCCTGAAGTTCCCTAACATCTACGTTTGAATCAATTATCCTACCTATCTTTGTGTCATCGGCGAATTTGCTCATATCACTAGTAATTCCCTCATCAAGATCATTGATATATATTATAAACAACAACGGGCCCAAGACTGATCCCTGTGGAACGCCACTTGTTACAGATCCCCACTCAGATTTAACGCCATTTAAGGACACTCTCTGCTTCCTGTCTTTGAGCCATGACTCGATCCACGAGAGCACTTTTCCCCCAATGCCATGAGCTGCCACTTTCTTTAACAGTCTTTGGTGTGGAACTCTATCAAAAGCCTTACTAAAATCTAAGTAAATAATATCAAATTCTTTGTCGTGGTCAACAGCCTCAAAAGCTTTACTGAAGAAAGTTAATAAATTAGTTAGACAAGAACGGCCTCTTGTGAATCCATGCTGAGTATCATTAATCAAGCTATGCTTATCGATATGGCTTCTTATAATTTCAGCTATAATTGACTCTAGTAATTTGCCTACAATTGAGGTCAGGCTTATTGGGCGGTAATTTGACGGTAACGACTTGTCCCCTGTTTTAAAAATAGGAATTACATTAGCCATCTTCCACATATCAGACACTACACCTGTTTGAAGAGATAAATTAAAAATATTAGTTAATGGCTCACAGAGTTCCATTTTGCATTCCTTAAGAACCCTTGAAAAAACCTCATCAGGACCCGGCGACTTATTTTGCTTCAGTCTATCTGCTTCACAACCATTTCACTAGTGACTGTGATGTTACATAATTTATCTTCTTCTAGCCCACTATAAAAATTAATTACTGGAATATTGTTAGTGTCTTCTTGTGTAAAAACTGAGAGACTATAGTTATTTAAAATAGAGCACATTTCATTCTCTTTGTCAGTAAGATGCCCATAGTTATTTTTAAGGGGACCTATCTTATCTCTAACTTTTGTTCTACAGACCTGGAAAAAACTTTTTGGGTTAGTTTTAGAATCCCTAGCAACTTTAATTTCATAGTCCCTTTTAGCTTTTCTTATCCCCTTTTTAATGTCCCTCTTAATGTCAATATACTGATTCATAAGATGACCCTCACCTCTTTTGATACGCCTATAAATTCCTTTCTTATGCCCTAGTAGATATTTCAGCCTATTATTCATCCATTTTGGGTCATTTCTATTTGATCTAGTTTCTTTATACGGGAAAAACGTTCTTTGGGCAGCATGTATAGTGTTCAGAAAGCTGTCATATTGACAGCTCTCTTCGTTACCCCAGTCAACAGATGATAATTGTTCTCTAAGCCCATTGTAATCTGCTAAGCGAAAATCTAGAACTGTTAATGAGTTGTCCCCTTTGTAGGTTCTGTCACAAACTGCTTCAAAAAACATTCCTGAACTACTTCTAAGAAGTCATTTGATTCTAAATTCCCAGTCAAGAAATTTCAATCAATGTAACTAAAGTTAAAGTCCCCTAGAATTACTACATTATCGTGCCTTGTGGCCTAACAATTTTCTCCCACAGTAGTTTCCCTTGGTCCCTATCTAATTTTGGGGGACGGTATATCACTTCTAGAATCAATTTTTTATGCCCCTCTGAAAATTCTATCCAGACAGACTCTGTATGTGTTACCTCAGACTTAATACCCATTTTTATGCAACTGTTCAAGTGATCTCGGACATACAATGCCACCCCAACTCCCTTACCGATATTTCTATCTACTTGGAACAATTTAAAACCCTGAATGTGACATTCTGAAGGCATGTCCCGACTTTTGGAATTAAACCATGTCTCAGTGATTGCAAATACATCAATGTTACCTGCACTAGCAACTAATCTCAACTCGTCCATCTTATTCCTAGCACTACGACAATTAGCATAATATAATTTTAAAGACCCTCCTTTCTCTTTGCCCTTCCTGCTCATATCTGTTTTTTCACTAAACCTATTACTGTCCCTGTCACCTAGTGCCATTGGCTTTCCAATATCCACCTCATTCTGCCTATTACTAGTTCCTCTAGAACTCATAGTATTACTACACTGGGACTTCACTGTATTCACGCCAAAACCCATACCACTATCCATTCCTAGTTTAAAGACCTAACAGCTCCCTCCACTGCCGTTGCCAGTGCCCCCACCCCAGACCTAGATAAGTGAACCCCATCCCTGGCATACATGTCATTTCTGCCATAAAAGAGGTCCCAGTTGTCAATGAATGTTACTGCATTTTCCTTACAGTATTTGTCCAGCCAGCAATTGACACCAATTGCCCTGGACAACCATTCGTTTCCAACTCCTCTCCATGGCAAAATACCACATATGACAGGGTTCCCACCCTTCTTCCTAATTATCTCTATTGCTGACCTATACCTGCTTATCAGGTCCTCACTCCTACATCTGCCAATATCGTTGCCTCCCTCCTGCACTTAGGCAGATAATAGGATTGCTCCCATTACCTTTCATGATGTCGTTCAGACGGCTAACAATATCCCCCATCCCAGCCCCAGGAAAACATACCCTGTGCCTCCTCTTCCTGTCCCTTAGACAAAAGGCCCTATCCATTAACTTAACCTGACTGTCTCCAACTAAAACAATGTTCTTACCTTTATTTGTGAAATTTGTCGTGATGTTCTTGGTCTTCATTGGGGTATCAAGGGATGTCTCACTCACGTCTGCCAATGCTCCCTTGGTGCTCGTTGTGACGTTCCCAGTAGACAATCCACATTCGTCTGATAACACCGAAAATGGGTTGGAAGTCTCCACAGCAATCTTCTGGATCTTCGTTGTTTCTGCCACTCCAACAGACTTCTTGATTTTCAGCTTTGTTCCATGTTGGCCTGCCACTGGCCAGGTTCCTCTCTTGACCTGAGGGCTCACAACAGGAGGATTACTTCGAATCCTCTTGTTTTCAAACATCAGTCGCCGTATCTCAAGCTTAGCAGCCTTAAGCTCCTCTTTCAGCTGCTGGTACAGTTGCTCAAGAGAGGACATCTTGTACAGATTCACGGAGAACACACTGGACAGAACTTCACAGAGCTAAGTACACGTCACCAAAATGAATGGTACTGCATTATCCTTACAGTGTGTATCCAGCCAACAATTAATACCAATTGCTCTGGACAACCATTCATTACCAACACCTCTTCTTGGCAAAATGCCACATATAACAGGGTGCTCCTCTTCTTCCTAATTATGTCTATAGCTGTCCTGAACTTTCTAACTAAATCCTTACTTCTACGCTTGCCTACATCATTGCCACCAGCACTGAGGCAAATAATAGGATTGATCCCATTACCGTTCATGATGTTGTCAAGCCGGCTAACAATGTCCTCCATCCCAGCCCCAGGAAAGCAAACCCTCTGTCTCCTACTCCTGTCCTTCAAGCAGAATGCCCTATCCATGTATCTAACCTGGCTATCCCCAACAACAACAATATTCTTACCTTCCTTGTTGTCGTTCGTCGTGACGATCCCAGTAGGTGACTCACATTCGTCGGGTAGCACCGAGAAAGCGTTGGAGGTTTCCACAAGAGTTTCCACAGCAGTCTCTTTCTTCTTCATCGTTTCTGGCTTTCCATTCGTCTTCTTGATCGTCAACTTCGTCCCCTGCTGTCCAGCCACTGACCACAATCCCTTCTTGACCTGAGGACTCGAAACAGGAGGACTACTACGAATCCTCTTGTTTTCCTCGGTCAATCGCCGTATCTCCATCTTCGCTACCCTCAATTCTTCCTAAAGCTGCTGGTAAAGTTGCTCGATGGAGGGTATCTTTTTTCAGTCCACGGGAGCACACAAGACACTTTTACACAGAGTTAAGTACAGGTCACCACTGAGTTAAGTACAGGTCACCACTGAGTTAAGTACAGGTCACCACTGAGTTAAGTACAGGTCACCACTTGAATTTATCTCAAGAAGTATAAGTAACAGAAGCCCAAAAGTTATTTTACAGCTCTATACATAACTAATGAGCCCTCATTTAGATTATGCCGCTCATTTTTGGTCCCCTTACTACAGGATGGATATAGACTCATTAGAGAACATACAGAGAGGAATGACTAAAATGATTTACTCTGTAAGGAACCTTCCGTATGAAGATAGACTTAAAGCCTTAAATCTCCACTCTCTGGAGAGGCGTAGAATGAGGGGAGATATCATTGAAGTGTATAAGTGGATGACGGGCATAAACAAGGGAGATGGAAGACGTCTGTCAAGACACACCAGAGTACTGCTTACTCACGATGCATTACTCTGACAGAGTAAAGATCAAACTAGCGAGTGGCACAACCAATGAGTCGTCCAAACTAGCACTTGCAGCTGTCGTTAGTGGCAGGCTGCAAGTCAAATGTAATGCGATTTTATCGCTCAAGGAGGCCTTTGTTGTCGTCTGTACAGACGACGCAGAGGCTGAGAAACTACTTACCACTACTGCTACTACCACTCTACGAGACCAGGGATTTCTTGTCTTGACTTCCCCAGCACTGAGGGCCAGGAGAACTGTGTTCCTCAAGCGACTCGACAACCTTATCACTGTACAGGCCACTGAAGAAATCAAGTCATCTATCGAAGCAAAGAACCCTTGGGCCAAGGTGGACTTCATTACTAAAATACCCAATGCTTCATCGATGCTGAAGGTCACCTTCAGTGACGTCAATATGGCAGCCAGAGCTCTCGCTGAGGGCCTGGCTATTCACTACTTCCACATCAACCCAGCCTTCATTGAAGCAGAGAAATTCCAACATATTTCACTGTGCTATAATTGTTACTCATACTTACACACCACAAATGATTGTCCTACCAAGGACAAGAAGTTCTGCTCCACCTGTGGCCGTGAGGGTCATGACTTCAAGAATTGCACTACTGCTTCACCACCTAAATGCTTGAACTGCAAGAATGACCACCATACTCTTGCTCCCAGGTGCCCTACCAGAAGAGACATACTCAAGAAACAACAACAACAACAAAAGAAACCCAACCCACAAGCAACCACATATTCAGCTATCGCCAAGCTTCAAGCAGACACTACCAAGATACTACAAGCCACGCAAGCTGCTCCCACCACTTGCCTGCCAGCACCTACTGCCGACTCCACCAAGATTCTTTATTGCATTATGTATGCTCATGTACAGAATGCAGCTGAGCCTGGTTCCTTCAACACCACCATCAATGAACTTTTCAAACTAAATAATATGCCTGGCCTCACATTCCCTGCATTACCACCTTCCACTGAGATCCTAAAATCTACTGCAAATATTACCAGCATCACCGCTGCTCCACCGCTGTCACAACCTCCACTAGACACAGAGATCGACCAATCAGAGACCACTGAGACGTCCAATGAGAGTCCACTACTGCTTGCATCCACTACTAGAGCAGTGAACATTAAAATGGTATAAAATACTGACAGGTATAAAATACCTGTCGGTATTTTATACCATTTTAATGTTAACTCTGTCAAACACTGCAACACAAGGGTATCTTGGTACAGACCTGCAATCAACTTTGTCAACTTCTATTAGTGAGAATGGCTGGATTTGAGAGGGACCTGACCTTCCAACGACAACATTCTTACCTCTACTAGTGGCCTACATCTCACCTCCTGGCGGTATAAGAACATAAGAACATAAGAACGAAGGAACACTGCAGAAGGCCTACTGGCCCATGCGAGGCAGGTCCAAGTCTCCTACCGGCTTAAGCCAATGCACCCAACCTAGTCAGGTCAGGTCACATTGACTTAAGGGAGGAACACGGCAACCGACCTGTTAGCACAAGCTATCAGGTCTAACTCACACCCACCCACATCTACTCATGTATTTATCCAACCTATTTTTAAAGCTACACAACGTTCTGGCCTCTATAACGGTACTTGGGAGTTTGTTCCACTCATCCACAACTCTATTACCAAACCAGTACTTTCCTATATCCTTCCTGAATCTGAATTTTTCCAACTTAAAACCATTGCTGCGAGTCCTGTCTAGGCTAGATATTTTCAGCACACTATTTACATCCCCTTTATTTATTCCTGTCTTCCATTTATACACCTCAATCATATCCCCCCTAATTCTACGTCTTTCTAGAGAGTGCAGATTCAGGGCCCTTAGTCTATCCTCATAGGGAAGGTTTCTGATACATGGGATCATCTTTGTCATCCTCCTTTGTACATTTTCCAGAGAATTTATATCCATTCTGTAATACGGTGACCAAAACTGTGCAGCATAATCTAAATGAGGCCTAACCAAGGATGTATAGAGTTGAAGAACAACCTGAGGACTCCTATTATTTATGCTTCTTGATATGAAGCCAAGGATTCTATTAGCTTTATTGCGAACACTTATGCACTGTTGTCTTGGTTTCAGATTACTGCTAACCAGAACTCCTAAATCTTTTTCGCAATCCGTAATATTAAGATCTACATTATTTAGTTTATATGTGGCATGGTTATTGTCCTGTCCAACATTTAGAACTTTGCATTTGTCTATATTAAACTGCATCTGCCACTTCTCCGACCACTGCATCAGTCTATTCAAATCTTCCTGGAGTGCTCGAATGTCCTCGTCAGAATGAATTCGACGGCCTATTTTGGTGTCATCGGCAAACTTGCCGATGTCGCTCTTTATGCCCTCATCTATGTCGTTTATGTAGATTGTGAACAGCAGGGGGCCCAACACTGACCCCTGTGGAACACCGCTCGTGACGCTTCCCCACTCTGATTTCTCCCCATTTATGCAAACTCTCTGCTGCCTATTTGTCAACCATGCCTCTATCCAGGAAAAAATTTCTCCTCCTATTCCATGTGCTTTAATTTTCCTCAATAGTCTCTGATGAGGGACCCTGTCAAAAGCCTTACTGAAGTCCATATACACAATATCATATTCATTACCATGATCTACCTCCTCAAATACCTTAGTGAAAAAAGTTAATAAATTCGTAAGGCAGGAACGCCCCTTTGTAAAACCATGCTGAGATTCGTTGATTAATTTATGCTTTTCAAGGTGGCTACGAACTGCCTCGGCAATTATTGATTCCATAAATTTTCCCACTATGGAGGTTAGGCTTATTGGTCTATAGTTCGAAGCTAAGGACCTGTCACCTGTTTTGAAAATAGGTATCACATTTGCCATTTTCCACTTATCTGGCACCATGCCAGTTTGTAGTGATATGTTGAAAAGATTAGCCAAAGGTGTGCTAAGCTCCTCTTTACATTCCTTTAGAACCCTTGCATACAGTTCATCAGGGCCTGGGGATTTGTTAGGTTTCAATTTATCTATTTGCCTAAGGACCATGTCACTTGTGACCCTAATAGTGCACAGTTTATTATCGTCCTGTTCTACATAATTTATCATTACTGGTATATCGCTGGTATCCTCCTGTGTAAAAACTGAGAGGAAGTATGTGTTAAAAATTCTACACATTTCCTTATCACTGTCAGTGAGCTGACCCGAGGAACTTTTGAGTGGGCCTATCTTGTCCCTGATCTTACTTCTGTATACCTGAAAGAATCCTTTTGGGTTAGTCTTCGATTCTCTTGCAACTTTAACCTCATAATCTCTTTTTGCTTTTCTAATTCCCTTTTTTATTTCTCTCTTTAACTGAATATATCGAATTCTTAATTGCCCCTCTCCTCTTTTGATTTGCCTATATATGCCTCTCTTTTGACCAATCAGATATTTTAATCTATTGTTCATCCATTTAGGATCATTTTTGTTTGATCTGATTTCCCTATTTGGAACATAATTTGACTGAGCAGCTAGAACTATGCCCTGGAAAGCATCATATCGGCAACCATCACCACCTACCTGACCCTTAGTCAGGTCATTCCAGTTCAGCCCACCTAAGTAATTTTTCAGTCCTATGAAATCAGCCAAGCGAAAGTCAGGGACGGAGACTTGATTGCCATTATTAGGGGAATTCCATGATATATTAAAACTGAGTGATTTGTGATCACTCTCCCCAAGCTCATCATTAACCTCAAGATTATTAATTAGTGTTTCCCTACTGGCAAGAACCAAGTCAAGGAGGTTATTTCCCCTAGTTGGCTCTGTCACAAACTGTTTTAAAAAACAATCCTGGATCGTATCAAGAAAGTCACCCGACTCTAAATTTCCTGTCAAATTGCTCCAGTCAATCTGTCTATAGTTGAAATCTCCCATTAGCACAACATTTTCGTATGTAGATGCCTTACGAATTTCGTCCCATAGAAGTTTACTGCACTCCCTATCAAGATTTGGGGCCCTGTAAATCACACCCAAAATTAGTTTTTCTCGGCCCTCGAGAAGCTGTAACCAAACAGATTCAGTGGCTGATGCTTCTAATTTAATATCTTGTCTTACACAACAATTTAAATTGTCTCTGACATACATCGCTACTCCACCACCTTTCCTGTTGACCCTGTCAGTGTGGAATAATTTATAGCCTTGTATGTGACATTCAGAGGGCATCTCTCTATCTTTCAGATTGAGCCAGGTCTCTGTTATAGCAATAATATCTATGTTTCCTGCACTTGCAATTAATCTTAGCTCATCTATCTTATTTCTAACACTCCTGCTATTAGTATAGTAAACCTTAAGGGAGCTAGTCCCTTGCTGCCCTCTGCTGCCCCCCTTTGTTAGCTGACCTGTTCTATTGTCTTTATTTATAACTTCATGCTGAATGCCTTTTATACATTTACTGTTTCCAACCCTAGTGTTGCAACCTGCTTGTTTCCCACACACACCCATACCTCTATCTTCCATCAGTTTAAAATCATAGGCATTTCACCAATGGCCTTCTCAATCGAGTCTGCAAGTGCTACCACCCCTGCCCCAGAGAGATGTACCCCATCCCTTGCATACATATCATGTTTGCCATAAAAGTTGTTCCAGTTGTCAATGAATGGGATTGCAAGTTCCTTGCAGTATCTGTCTAGCCAGCAATTTACACCAATTGCCCTAGACAACCATTCATTTCCTACTCCCCTTCTAGGCAAGATGCTACATATGATTGGGATCCCTCCCTTAGACTTAATGAAATCTATAGCTGACCTGTACTTATCTAGCAGCTCTTCTCTCCTACCCTTCCCAATATCATTTCCACCAGCACTGAGACAGATAATGGGCTTGTTCCCATTACCTGACATGATATTATCCAGCCTGTTGACAATGTCCCCAACACCAGCTCCAGGGAAGCACACTCTATCTCTCATCTTCTTATTCCTATTACAAAAAGCACGGTCAATATATCTTACCTGAGAGTCACCAACCACAAGAATGCGCTTACCTTCATTAGCAGGGGCAGTAGTACCCTTACCTTCACTGGCCACTGAAGTACATTCATCCTGGAGAACAGAGAAGCGATTTCCTACCTTCAGATCTTCACTCTTAACTTTCCTTACTCTGATCCGCCTCCCATTACTGTGAACAACTCGCCACTTGCAGCAGGTGCTGGGCTGCACCTCACTGCTGGTAGCTGTTGCTACCTCCCCAACTACAGCCTCCTCACAGCGAGAGACAGACTGCACCTCACTGCTAGAAGTCTCATTCCCCACAACTCCAGCCACCTCACACTCTCTCCCAGACCCATTGAGGTGGACCTTCAGCCTCCTAATCTCCTCCTGGAGAAGCAAGACCTCCTCCTTCAACTCTCCAACCTCAGTTTTTAAAACACTGCAGAAGCAAGCCATGCTTGTAACCGTCCACGCTAGTCCCCAAAGCAGCTCAGGGTCTGTGACCTCACGTGTCGACTGATCACTTCAACTCCATATTGTTTCAGGCTATGGAACAATACTCTTCTCCAGACTGAGGGACTGACCACCACTAAACTTCAAGGGTGATGGACTGATTACATCGTCTTCAAGTATCTTTTGCTTCTATCAACTTTTCTGTACTCGACTGAAGAAGCCTACTGCATAGGCGAAACGTTTCGAAATAAAGTTACCTAACTGTTGCATATGTGTCTTACCTAACAACACTGCTAGAGCAACTGACCAGTCGGAAATCTCGCCTTCACCAGTTCAGCCACCAGCCAAGAAAGCAAAAACACAAGAAACTGCAGATGCACCTCACGGTGCCACTGACACTGCTGCACCACAACAAGTCCGATACCTGAAGGGTGTATACTTCTACACAACCAAGCAGTATAAGAACACAATGCTGTCTTCAGAAATCCATCAGCACCTCCAGGACGGAACAGTCAAGTATACCTACGACCAAACTGTAACATACACCACTGCAGACATGACCAGACTACTCACTGCCAACACCCAACACCTTGTGGAAGTCGAGTACACCTCAAAGAGGAAATTAAGGATGCTTCAGAATGGGGGCCTAGAAGACGGTACCCTCCTCTAGCACGACTATCCATGACCATTCACCATGAAGATAAGTTTCCCCAGAACTTTGCTGCTCGCTAAAGCTGGGGTGTGGCTCCAATTGATCCTGTAACTGCTGCCTCTGCCCGACTGCGCTTCTCTTCAGGGAAGTCAGCGCAAGATAGAAGAAGACGACACCCTCCAACCGGAGGGCCAAGAAAGAAGAAGATGATCGTCACCCCCCACCCGGGGGGCCACTGCCGGGTCACCATCTGGAGAGGACCTGGGCCGGAAGTACCAGCGAATCAACATGATTGAATGAAAATGACGTGTACGTGTGACGTGTACTTATCTCAGTGGTGATGTGTACTTAGCTCAGTGCTGATGTGTACTTAGCTCTGTGAAAACCTGTTTGTGTGCTCTCTGTGAATCTGAACCAGGATGCCCTCTCTAGAGCAACTTTACCAGCAGCTGAGAGAAGAGCTCAGAGTTGCTAGGCTGGAGATACAGCGATTAACGGAGGAGAACAAGAGGATTCGTAGTAATCCTCCTGTTGTGAGTCCTCAGGTTAAGAGGGGAGCTTGGTCAGTGGCTGGGCAACATGGAACCGAGCTGAAGATCAAGAAAACGGTTGGAGAGGCAGAAACAACGAGAAACCAGAAGACTACCATGGAAACCTCCAACCCATTCTCAGTGCTACCTGACTAATGTGAGTGTTCTACCGGGAATGCCACAACGAGCACCAAAGAAGCATTGGCAGACGTGAGTGAGACATCCCTAGAAACCCCAACGAAGACCATCGAGAACGTCTTGACGAATTCTACAAGTGGTGTAATGCTACATGGCGAATGTGAGTCGACTACTGGGAGCATCACGACGGACGACGCCAAGGAAGGTAAAAACATTGTTGTTGTTGGGGATAGCCAGATTAGGTACATGGATAGGGCATTCTGCTTGAAGGATAGGAGTAGGAGGCAGAGAGTGTGTTTTCCTGGGGCTGGGATGATGGATATTGTTAGCTGTCTGGATGACATCATGAGACGTAATGGGAGAAATCCTATTATCTGTCTCAGTGCTGGAGGCAACGATGTTGGGAGATGTAGGAATGAGGACCTGATTAGCAGGTATAGGTCAGCAATAGAGATAATTAGGAGGAAGGGTGGGAAACCTGTCATATGAGGCATTTTGCCAAGGAGAGGAGTTGGAAATGAATGGTTGTCCAGAGCAATTGGTGTCAATTGCTGGCTGGACAAATACTGTAAGGAAAATGCAGTAACATTCATTGACAACTGGGACCTCTTCTATGGCAGAAATGACATGTATGCCAGGGATGGGGTTCACTTATCTAGGTGTGGGGTGGGAGCACTGGCCAACGCAGTGGAGGAAGCTGTTAGCTCTTTTTACTAGGAATAGTTAGTGGTATGGGTTTTGGCGGGAAAACAGTGAAGTCGCAGTGTAGTAATATGAGTACTAGGAGAACTAGTAATAGGCAAAATGAGGTGGACATTGGAAAGCCAGTGGCACTAATTGACAAGGACAGTAATAGGTTTAGTGGAATAACAGAAAGGAGCAAGAAGGGTAAAGAGAGAGGAGGGTCTTTAAATATATATTACACAAATAGTGGCAGTGCTAGGAATAAGATGGACGAGTTGAGACTAGTTGCTAGTGCAGGTAACATTGATGTATTTGCCTTAACTGAGACGTGGTTTAATTAAAAAAGTCGGGACATGCCTGCGGAATGTCACATTCAGTGTTTTAAATTGTTCCAAGTAGATAGAAGTGTCGGGAAGGTAGGTGGGGTGGCACTGTATGTCCGAGATCGCTTGAACTGTTGCATAAAAACGGGTATTAAGTCTGAAGCAACACATACCTGGAGTTTACCTGGAGAGAGTTCCGGGGGTCAACGCCCCCGCGGCCCGGTCTGTGACCAGGCCTCCTGGTGGATCAGAACCTGATCAACCAGGCTGTTGCTGCTGGCTGCACGCAAACCAACGTACGAGCCACAGCCCGGCTGGTCAGGAACCGACTTTAGGTGCTTGTCCAGTGCCAGCTTGAAGACTGCCAGGGGTCTGTTGGTAATCCCCCTTATGTATGCTGGGAGGCACTTGAACAGTCTCGGGCCCCTGACACTTATTGTATGGTATCTTAACGTGATAGTGACACCCCTGCTTTTCATTGGGGGGATGTTGCATCGTCTGCCAAGTCTTTTGCTTTCGTAGTGAGTGATTTTCGTGTGCAAGTTCGGTACTAGTCCCTCTAGGATTTTCCAGGTGTATATAATCATGTATCTCTCCCGCCTGCGTTCCAGGGAATACAGTTTTAGGAACCTCAAGCGCTCCCAGTAATTGAGGTGTTTTATCTTCGTTATGCGCTCTGTGAAGGTTCTCTGTACATTTTCTAGGTCAGCAATTTCACCTGCCTTGAAAGGTGCTGTTAGTGTGCAGCAATATTCCAGCCTAGATAGAACAAGTGACCTGAAGAGTGTCATCATGGGCTTGGCTTCCCTAGTTTTGAAGGTTCTCATTATCCATCCTGTCATTTTTCTAGCAGATGCGATTGATACAAAGTTATGGTCCTTGAAGGTGAGATCCTCCGACATGATCACTCCCAGGTCTTTGACGTTTTGCTCTATTTTGGATAGAATTTTCAGAGTGGCATGAAAAATTAATTTTAGGTGTGATATACCCTCCCCCAAACTTAGATAGGGACCAGGGGAGACTACTATGGGAGGAAATTGTTAGGGCCACATGGCACGATAATGTAGTAATTCTAAGATACTTTAACTTTAGTCATATTGATTGGAATTTCTTGACTGGGAATTTAGAATCATATGACTTCTTAGAAGTAGTTCAGGATTTTTTTTTGAAGCAGTTTGTGACAGAACCTACAAGGGGTAATAACCTGCTTGACTTAGTTCTGGCAAGCAATGAATCCCTTGTTAATAATTTAGAAGTTTCAGAGGAACTGGGTGCTAGCGACCACAAATCAATTACATTTAGCAAAGGCAACACAATAAGTGTCAGGGGCCCAATGTATCCCTGGCTGCTTCAAGCAGGCTTTGACAAGCACCTGAAGTAGGTACCTGACCAGCCGGGCTGTGGTTCGTACGTTGGATTGCATGCAGCCAGCAGTAACAGCCTGGTTGATCAGGCCCTGATTCACCATGAGGCCTGGTCACGGACCGGGCTGCGGTGGCGTTGACCCCCGGAACTCTCTCCAGTTAAACTCCAGGTCAACACTGGGAAATTATGATTATGTGAACTGTATAAGTTAATTCTGGACCTGAATTTATAAGAGTCTTAAATAAAACATGTTGGGATGATACCTTAAATAACATGGATCCAAGGCAGTGCCTTGAAAGGATCAACTTCCTGAAGAATGTTCAAGGCATTTTCCCCTAAGAAAGAAGAAGAGACGAAGTAAATTGGAGAGAGAAAGACACTCCCTCTACAGAAGACGACAAAGACTCACTGATCTACTGAAGAACGCTAGATTTTCTGATACACGGAAGGGGGCACTGACCAGGGAAGTGGAAAGCATCGAACTTAAGTTAACGGGCTCATACAGGAACCAGGAGAGACAGGAGGCGATAAAAGTTATTAGTGAAATTGAAAGAAATTCAAAATATTTCTTTTCATTTGCCAAAAACAAGGCAAATACCACATTTAGTATCAGACAAGATGGGATTTACACAGATTACAACAGAGAAATGAGTTAGGTAATGAAATCCCAATGCGACTCTGTGTTTAGCGAGCCACTGATCAGTCTAAAGATCGACAATCCAAATGATTTTCATTAATGAGCCTCAAAACTCCATCAATGTATGTCAGATTTCCGACATTACCATAACTCCGATAAACTTTGAGAAAGCCATTGACAACATTCCCATGCACAAAGGCCCGGGCCCAGACTCGTGGCACTCTGTGTTCGTTAAGAACTGCAAGAAACTCCTTTTGCATGCCTCAAGTATACTGTGGAGAAGGAGCTTGGACATGGGTGAAATTCGACAGTCACTAGAAACAACTGGTATAGCCCCACACCATAAAGGTGGCAGCAAAGCACTAGCTAAGAACTATAGACCAACAGCTCTAAAGTCGCACATCATAAAAAATCTTTGAAAGACTCGCTGCTACTGGATCACTGTGATACGGTCTTTGGTGTACTGGAAGAAAACAGAATGCAGATGTAATATACATAGACTTCGCAAAAGCCTTTGACAAGTGCGATCATGGAGTAATAGCGCACCTAATACGTGCTAAAGGAATAACTGGCAAAATGGGGAGATGGATCTTTTAACTTTCGAACCAATCGAACACAAAGACTAGTGGTAAATAGAGTTGAATCGGAAGCTGCCATAGTGAAAAGCTCTGTTCCACAAGGCACAGTACTAGCCCATATCCTGTACTTCATCCTCATATCAGACATAGACAGAGTTGTAATCCACAGCAATGTGTCATCCTTTGCAGACGATACTAGGATATGCATGAGATTGGTCTCTATTGAGAACACGGTTAACCTCCAAGAAGATATAAACCAGGTTTTCCAATGGGCAACAGAAAACAATATGATGTTCAATGAAGACAAACTCCAACTACTCCGTTATGGAAGACAGAAGGAGGTAATAATTAGAACTGAGTATACTACAAACTCTGATCATATAACAAAGCGAAAAAATAATGTGAGGGACCTGGGAGTGGTAATATCTGGGGATTTCACTTTCAAGGATCATAACAGTGCCACGATCACAACTGCAAAGAAAATGCTAGGATGGATAATGAGAACGTTCAAAACAAGAGATGCCAAGCCAGTGAAGATCCTTTTAAAGTCACTGGAATATTGCTGTACATTAACATCTCCATTCAAAGCAGGTGAAACTGCAGATCTAGAGACTGTACAGAGAACCCTTACTGCACATACAAGTTCCATCAAACATCTCAACTACTTGGAACACTTGGAATCATTTGACTTGTACTTGCTGGAACACAGGCAAGAGACATACATCATAATCTACACTTGGAAAATCCTAGAAGGAATGGTCCTGAATCTGCACACAGAAATCAATCCCTACGAAAGTAAAAGACTAGATAGACTGTGCAAAATACCCCAGCGAAAAATAGGGGCGTCATTAGTACACTAAGAGAAAACACTTTAAGTGTCTGGGGCCCAACACTGTTCAATAGCTTCCCACCAAGCATAAGAGGAATTTCCAATAGTTCTCTGGCTGCCCTCAAAATGGAGCTTGACAGATACTTAAAGTCGGTGCCAGATTTGTCGGGGTGTGGTTCGTACGTTGAACTACGTGCGGCCAGCAGTAACAGCCTGGTTGATCAGGCCCTGATCCACTGGGAGGCCTGGTCGTGGACCTGGCGTTAATCCCCGGAATTCCCCTCCAGGTAGACTCCAGGTAGGTAGGCCCACAACATTTATTGATGAATGGTTCAGAGAACCGACATGTTGATAAATTAGACACATGTGCAACTCTTGGGTATCTTTATTGAGGAAACGTTTCGCCACACAGTGGCTTCATCAGTCCATACAAAGGAGAATCTTGAAGAACATGTCGGTTCTCTGAACCATTCATCTACAAACCTGTCAGACACTGCAACTTCTTGGGATCTTAATACTTTGGAATTCTTCGCTTGCCTAATTCTTGGGCACGACCTACTTCCACATTGAACAAATGTGACACCACCTATGACTGCTGCACCTCTCCTGCCATACGGTTTATAAGCTCCTTCTCAGCACGTATGCCGTATTCTATTCAAGATTGATGGACTGACCACATCGACTCAAGGTTGAGGGACTGATTACCTCATTCTCCTCCTGTTCTTCAAGATTCTCCTGTGTATGGACTGATGAAGCCACTGTGTGGCGAAACGTTTCCTCAATAAAGATACCCAAGAGTTGCACATGTGTCTAATTTATCAACAATTATTGACTTTAAGTGTGGTACATACAGGATGGAAAGATTTCTCATCACTTTTATAATGTTATCACACTAATTACAAACAACACATTTTAGACATTAATTTACCACAATTATTGTTACTAGATTATCCTAATGTTTCCCTATTATAAACATATGCATTGGCCAAGACAATATATACTGCTAAATAAGGGTAAGCTTACATAACATGTGATGTATGCTGCACGGAATTGTCGTCCTGTTATTTCTCAACATACAACCATATTGTACCTGTTTCCAATGATAAGTGACCATTTTCCATATTGGAATACATTATATAAATTTATTCAGGCTTAGTGTCAATGTTTAAATGATGTGTTAAGGTTTGGTTTAGGCTATGTGTCTTAATGACTTGTCCAGGGTGTATGTTTTAATGGCTTGTCCAGGGTGCATGTTTTAATGGCTTGACCAGGGTGTATATTTTAATGACTTGTCCATGTTTAATGCTTGTCCAGGGTGTGGTTTAATGGAGTTTTAATGCGTGCCTTTCACTGTGAACTCCCACAGAGAGAGCTGCAAGAGGATTACCAGAGGACATTGGTGTTATTGAACAAACTCTTCTGCGAGGCCAAGATGGTGCTGCCCTCTGGTGGGTACTGCTTAAACAAGTATGAGCTCATTGTTGGTGGGAACAGCATGTGGAGCGCCAAGGTGAATACGCAATGTAATTATAACATATGAAGCAACTTGGAATAACTATGTATAAGCAAATATTAGATCAGTTGCAAAGAGAAACACAGCAAAACCAGGAGGAATACAGCTACACCAGGAGGAACACAGACACACCAGGAGGAACACAGATACACCAGGAGGAACACAGATACACCAGGAGGAACACAGATACACCAGGAGGAACACAGCTACATCAGGAGGAACACAGCTACACCAGGAGGAACACAGCTACACCGGGAGGAACACAGATACACCAGGAGGAACACAGATACACCAGGAGGAACACAGCTACATCAGGAGGAACACAGATACACCAGGAGGAACACAGATACACCAGGAAGAACAAAGCTACACCAGGAGGAACACACCTACACAAGGAGGAACACACCTACACCAGGAGGAACACAGATACACCAGGAGGAACACAGATACACCAGGAGGAACACAGCTACATCAGGAGGAACACAGCTACATCAGGAGGAACACAGCTACACCGGGAGGAACACAGATACACCAGGAAGAATAAAGCTACATCAGGAGGAACACAGTTACACCTGGAGGAACACAGCTACACCTGTATGAACACAGCTGTACCAGAAGAAACACAGCTACACCAACAGGAACACAGGTACACCATGAGGAACACTGCTACAACAGGACAAACACAGCTACACCAACAGGAACACAGTTATATTAGAAATATCACAGTTACACCAGGAGGAATACAGGTATAATAGAAGGAACACAGCTACACCAGGAGGAACACAGCTAGAGCAGAAGGGACACAGCTGCACCAGAAAGAATAGAGCTGCACCAGGAGGAACACAGCTACACCAGGAGAAACACAGATACACCAAGGGGAACACAGGTACACCAGGAGAAACGCAGCTACAACAGGACAGACACAGCTACAGCAGGAGGAACACAGCTATACCAGGAGGAACGCAGCTACACCAGGAGGAACACAGCTACAAAAGGAGGAACGTAGCTACAAAAGAAGGAACGTAGCTACACCACGAAGAACACAGCGACACCAGGAGGATCAGAGCTACACCAGGAGGAACACAGATGCACCAAGAGGACGACAGCTACATCAGAAGTAACGTAGCTACACCAGGAAGAACACAGCTACACCAGGATTAACACAGCTGCACAAGGAGGAACACAGCTACACCAGGAGGAACACAGTTACACAAGAAGAAACAGAGCTGCACCAGGAGGAACACAGCTACACCAGGAGGAACACAGCTGCACCAAGAGGAACACAGCTGCACCAAGAGGAACACAGCTGCACCAGAAGAAACATAGCTACACCATAAAAAACACAGCTGCATCAGGAGGAACACAGCTACACAAGGAGAGGAACACAGCTGCGCCATGAGGAACACAGCTACGCCAGCAGAAACACAGCAACACCAGGAGGAACACAGCTACACCAGGAGGAACACAGCTACACCAGGAGGAACAGAGCTACACCAGAAGGAACAAAGCAACACCAGAATGAACACAGCTCCACCAGAAGAAACACAGCTACACCAGGTGGAACACAGCTACACCAGAAGGGACACAGCTACACCACGAGGAACACGTCTACTCCAAAAGGAACACAGCTGCACAAGGAGGAACACAGCTACATCAGAAAGAACACAGCTACACAAGGACGAACACAGCTACACGAGGATTAACACAGCTACTTCAGTAAGAACATAGCTACACCAGGTGGAACACAGCTACACCAGGAAGAACACAGCTACACCAGGATAAACACAGCTACACAAGGAGGAACACAGCTACTCCACAAAGAATACAGCTACACCAGCAGGAACACAGCTACACCAAGATTAACACAGCTACACCAGGAGGAACACAGCTACACCAGGAGGAACACAGCTACACCAGGAGGAACACAGCTATACCAGGAGGAACACAGCTGCACCAAGAGGAACAAAGCTACACCAAAAGAAACACAGCTGCACCATGAGGAACACAGCTACACAAAGAGGAACATAAACAAACCAGAAGGAACACAGCTACACCAGGAGAAACACAGCTACACCAGGAGGAACATAGCTACACCAGGAGGAACACAGTTACAACACGAGGAACATAGTAACGCCAGTAGGAACACATCTTCACCAGAAGGAACACAGCTACACCAGTTGAAACACAGCTACACCAGAAGGAACACAGCTACACCAGGAGGAACACGGCCGCACCAAAAGGAACACAGCTGCACAAGGAGGAACACAGCTGCACCAGGAGGAACACAGCTACACCAGAAAGAACACAGCTACAGCAGCAGGAACACAGCTGCACCAGGATTAACACATCTACACAAGTAAAAACATAGATACACCAGGAGGAACACAGCTACAACAGGAGGAACACAGCTACACCAGGATTAACACAGCTACACAAGGAGGAACAGAGGTACTCCAGAAACAACACAGCTACACCAGGAGGAACACAGCTGCACTAGGAGGAGCAAAGCTACACAAGGAGGAACACAGCTACACCAACAGGAACACAGCTAAACCAGGATGAAAACAGCTTCACCAGGAGGAGCACAGTTACAACAAGAGGAACACAGCTACCCCAGGAGGAACACAACTACACCAGGAGGAGCACAGTTACAACAGGAACAACACAGCTACCAAAAGAGGAACACATCTCAACCAGGAGGAACACAGCTACACCAGGATGAAAACAGCTAAACCAGGAGGAACACAGTTACACCATGAGGAACACATCTACACCAGAAGGAACACAGTTACACCAGGACGAACACAGCAACACCAATACGAAAACAGCTACACCAGGAGAAGCATATATACACAAGGAGGAACTCAGCTACACTAGGAGGAACACAGGTACACCAGGAGAAACAAAGTTACACCAGGAGGAGCACATTTGCACCAGAAAGAACGCAGATACACCAGGAGAAACACAGTTACACCAGACGGAATACAGTTACACCAGGAGAAACACAGCTACACTATGAGGAACACAGTTACACAAGGAGGAACACAGTTACGCCAGCAGGAAAACAGCTACACCGGGAGGAACACAGCTACACCAGGAGGAGCGCAGTTACAACAGGGGGAACAGAGCTACCCAAGGAGGAGCACATCTATAGTAGGAGGAACACAGCAACTTCGGAAGGAAAACAGCTACACCAGGATCAAAACAGCTACACTAGTAGGATCACAGTTACAACACAAGGAACACAGCAACCCCAGGAGGAACACAGCTACACCAGGAGGAACACAGATACACCAACAGGAACACAGCTGCATCAGAAGAACAGGTACACAAGGAGGAGCACAGCTACACCTGCAGGTACACAGTTACACCAGGAGGAACATAGTTACACCAGGAGTAACACAGATACACCAGGAGGAACACAGTTACACCAGGACGAACACAGCTACATCAGGAGGAACACAGCTACACCAGCAGGAACACAGCTACACCAGCAGGAACACAGCTACACCAGCAGGAACACAGCTACACCAGGAGAAGAACAGGTACACAAAGTTATACCAGGAGGAGCACATTTGCACCAGAAGGAACGCAAATACACGAGGAGGAACACAGTTACACCAGAAAAAAGACAGTAACACACCAGGAGAAACACAGCTACACCAGCAGGTACACAGTTACACCAGGAGGAACACAGTTACACCAGGAGGAACACAGCTACACTGTGCGGACCGCAGCTACTTCAGAAGCAACACAGTTACACAAGGAGCAACACAGCTACAACAGGAGGAACACGACTACATCAGGAGGAAGACGGATATACCAGGAGAAACACAGCAATACCAGGAGAAACACAGCTACACTAAGAGGAACACAGGTATACCAGGAGGGACTCACCAACATCAGGAGGAACACAGCTACACCAGGAGGAACACGGTTACACCAGCTGGAACACAGCTACATCAGTATCAACACAGATACACCAGGAGGAACACAGCTACACTAGCAGGTACTCAGTTACACCAGGAGGAACCCAGTTACACCAGAAGGAACACAGTTACACCAGGAGGAACACATTTGCACGAGAAGGAACGAAGCTACAACAGGAGGAACGCAGCTACATGAGAAGGAACACAGTTACACCAAGAGTAACGCAACTTCAATAGGAGGAACACACCTACACAGGAAGAACACAGCTACACTAGGAGGAACACAGCTACACCAGGAGGACCGCGACTACACCTGCAGGAACACAATTACACATGGTGGAAGAAATCTACACCAGGAGGAACACAGCTACACCAGCAGGTACACAGTTACGCCAGGAGGAACACAGTTACACCAGCCGGAACACAGCTACATCAGGAGTAACACAGATAAATCGGGAGGAACACAGCTACACTAGGAAGAACATAGTTACACCCGGAGAAACACAGTTACACCAGGAGGAACACATTTGCACCAGAAGGAACGTAGCTGCACCAGGAGGAACACAGCTACACGAGGAGGACCCCAGCTACACCAGGAAGAACACAGTTACACAAGGAGGAACATAGCTTCACCAGTAGGAACACAGTTACACAAGGAGGAACACAGCTACACCAAGAAGAACACAGTTACACCAGGAGGAACACCGTTACACAAGGAGGAACACAGTTACACCAGTAAGAGCACAGTTACACCAGGAGGAACACAGTTACACAAGGAGGAACACAGCTACACGAGGAGGAACACAATTACACAATTAGGAACACAACTTCACCAGGAGGAAAACAGTTGCAACTGGAAGAACACAGCAACACCATGAAAAATGCAGCTACACCAGGAGGAACACAGACATATCAGTACGAACACAGCTACACCTGGAGGAACAAAGCTACATCAGGAGGTACACAGATACTCCTGGAGGAACACAGCTACACCATGAGAAACGCAGCTGCACCATGAGGAACATAGCTACACGAAAAGAAATATAGCTACACAATGAGGAGCACAGCTGCACCTGCAGGAACACAGCTGTCAGTGGAACGCTTTCCATCTGAACAAAAAACTAATGGAAAAATAAATAAAGAAAAGACTCTAGGAAAAATAAGAATAATGACTTTTGAGGATTTTACTTAAAATTTAAATATAATAACAATGGCCTCTGGTTCTGGTGGTGTAGTCGGGCAGGAGTAGGTAAGGCCCTGGACAGATCTTCTGATATTAAAGACGTAGGTTATCCTGGGCGGATGGTGACAGTCCGATATTTTGGGATCTCTACCACTTGGTTGAAGCACCACAAGCAGAATAAATAAGGGCCGGTAGTAGTCTAATAATTGTTAATAAGTCCCATTAACAAAGTTTTGCTCCTTTATCTGGCGTCTATCCTGGATGACCACGCCAGGAACAGAGCTGGTAATAAGAGAAAATAAACTGGTTACGAATGGTTATGATAATATAACATTTAAGAATGAATAGGAGTGGTAAATGCCAAAATTATTACTGGTAACTACCAACCTAGGTAGTAGGTTGGTAGACAACAACCGCCCAGGGAGGTACTACCGTCCTGCCAAGTGAGTGTAAAACGTAAGCCTGTAATTGTTTTACATGATGGTAGGATTGCTGGTGTTTTTTCTGTCTCATAAACATGCAAGGTTTCAGGTACGTCTTGCTACTTCTACTTACACTTAGGTCACACTACACATACATGTACAAGCATATGTATACACACCCCTCTGGGTTTTCTTCTATTTTCTTACTAGCTCTTGTTCTTGTTTATTTCCTCTTATCTCCATGGGGAAGTGGAACAGAATTCTTCCTCCGTAAGCCATGCGTGTTGTAAGAGGCGACTAAAATGCCAGGAGCAAGGGGCTAGTAACCCCTTCTCCTGTATATATTACTAAATGTGAAAGGAGAAACTTTTGTTTTTCCTTTTGGGCCACCCCGCCTCGGTGGGATACGGCCGGTGTGTTGAAAGAAGAAAGAACCAGCAAACAAAAGAAAGCACGAACAGTAATACTCCTGGTAGACCACCCTACCTGATCAGGAGAAGAGTGGAGGTGAAGCGACTCTCTAAACTTCAACCCACACCAGGTAAGGTCAATACTATCAGGAGTAGAAATTGAAACAAATCAGACACCAAGAACTAGAGTTTCGCCCCAGCCCGCTAGAGGGGGTGGGAGTGCGCGCGAAGTAACTCGCTAATGGTTCCTGGTTGCCTGAACAACCGTAACCCCACTTACACCCACTTTTCCCTCACAAGAGCTACACCAGGAGGATCACAGCTTCATCAGGAGGAACACAGCTACAACAGGAGGAACACAGCTGCACCAGGAGGAAAATAGCTACACTAGGAGAAACACAGCTACACTAGGAGGAACATAGCTACATCAGGAAGAACACAGCTACACTAGGAGGAATAAAGCTACACTAGGAGTAATGCAGCTACACATGTAGCATCACAGGTTCACCAGCAGGAGCACAGCTACACCAGCAGGAACACAGTTACATCAGGAGGAACACAGCTATACTAAGAGGAACACAGCTACTCCAGGAGGAACACAGCTACACTAGGAGGAACATAGCAACACCAGGAGGAACACAGTTGCACTAGGAGGAACACAGCTACACCAGCAGGAACGCAGCTACACCAGTAGGAACACAGCTACACTAGGAGGAACACAGTTGCATTAGTAGGAGCACAGCTACACCAGGAAGAACACAACTACATCGGGAGGAACACAGCTACACCAGGAGGAACACAGCTACAACAGCAGGAGTACAGCAAGAAAAGAAGGAATGCACTTACATTAGGAATAACACAGCAACACCAGGAGGAACGCAGCTACACCAGGAGGAACACACGTACACTAGTAGGAACACAGCTACACCAGAATTAACACAGCTACAGTAGGAGGAACACAGCTACAATAGGAAAAACACAGCAACACAAGAAGGAACGCAGCTACACCAAGAGGAACACAACTACACCTATAGAAACACAGCTACACCAGGAGGAACACAGCTGCACAACGAGGAACAAAGCTACACCAGGAGGAAAACAGTTGCACCAAGAGGATCAAAGCTAAGCCAAGAGAAACACAACTTCACCAGGAGGAACACACCTACCTCATTAGGAACACAGCTACACTAGGAGGAAAAGAGCTACACCAGGAGAAACACTTCTACACCAAGAGGATCACAGCTACACCATGAGGAGCACTGGACCACTAGGAGGAACACAACTATGCCAGGGGAACACAGCTACACCAGAAAGAACACAGTTACTTCAGAAGTAACACAGCTACACCAGCAGAAACACAACTACACCAGGAGGAACACAGCTACACCAGGAGAAACACAGCTACACCAGGAAGAACACCCCTACACGAGAAGGAACACAGCTACACCAGGAGGAGCGCAGCTACACAAGGAGGAACACAGCTACATCAGGAGGAACACAGCTACATCAGGAGATACACAGCTACACCAGAAGAACCACAGCTACAAAAGGAGGAACTCAGCTCTACATGAAGGAAGACACCTACACCAGGAGGAACACAACTACCATAGCAGGAACACAGTTACACCAGTAGTAACACAGCTGCACCAGAAGAAACACACCTACACCAGCAGGATCATAGCTACACCAGCAGGAACACAGCTTCACGAGAAGGAACGCATCTACATCAGAAGGAACGCAGCTACACCAGGAGGGACACAGCTACACCAGCAGGTACACACCAACACCAGCAGGAACACAGCTACACAAGATGGAACGCAGTTACAACAGGGGGAACACAGTAACGCCAGGAGGAACACAGCTGCACCTTGAGAGACGCAGCTACACCAGGAGGAACACAGCTACACCAGGAGAAGCACAGCTACACCTGGAGGAACACAGCTACACCAGCGGGAACACAGCTACACAGGCAGGAACACTGTTACACCTGGAGAAACGCAGCTACACCAGGAGGAACACAGCTACACCAGGAGGAACACAGATACACTAAGGGGAACCCAGTTACACCAGGAGGAACACAGCTACACCAGGAGAAACACATCTACACCGAAAGGAACACAGCTACACCAGGAAAAGCACTGGAACACAAGGAGGAACACAACTAGACCAGGAGAAACACAGCTACACCAAAAAGAACACAGCTACTCCAGGAGTAACACAGCTTCATCTGCAGGAACACAGCTACACAAGGAGGAACACAGCTACACCAGGAGGAACTCAACTATATACGGAAGGAAGACAGCTACACCAGGAGGAACACAACTACCATAGCTGGAACACAGCTACACCAGTAGTAACACAGCGACACCAGAAGAAACACACCTACACCAGCAGGATCATAGCTACACCAGGAGGAACACAGCTTCACCAGAAGGGACGCATCTACACCTGGAATGCAGCTACACCAGGGGGAACACAGTAACGGCAGGAGAAACACAGCTGCACGAGGAGAGACACAGCTACCCCAGGAGGAACACAGCTACACCAGGAGGAGCACAGCTACAGTTGGAGGAACACAGCTACACCAGGTTGAACACAGCTACACCGGCAGGAACACTGTTACACCGTGAGGAGCGCAGCTACACCAAGAGGAACACAGCTACATCAGGAGGAACACAGTTACACTAAGGGGAACCCAGTTACACCAGGAGGAACACAGCTACACCTGGAGAAACACATCTACACCAAGAGGAACACAGCTACACCAGGAGGAGGACTGGAACACTAGGAGGAACACAACTAGACCAGAATAAACAGAGGTACACCAGAAAGATCACAGCTACTCCAGGAGTAACACAGCTTCACCAGCAGGAACACAGCTACACAAGGTGGAACACAGGTACACCAGCAGGAACACAGCTACAAAAGGAAGAATACAGCTACAACAGGAGGAACGGAGCTACACTTGAAAGAACACAGCTGCACCAGTACCTGGAGTTTACCTGGAGAGAGTTCCGGGGGTCAACGCCCCCGCGGCCCGGTCTGTGACCAGGCCTCCTTAGGTCAGTGTCCCAGGATGCGACCCACACCAGTCGTCTAACACCCAGGTACCCATTTTACTTATGGGGAACATAGACAACAGGTGGAAAGAAACATGTCCAATGTTTCTACTCTGGCTGGGAATCGAACCCAGACCCTCACCGTGTGAAGCGAGAGCGTTAACCACCAGGCCACCATGAGGAACTCTGCTACACCAAGAGGAACACAGTTACACTAAGGGGAACCCAGTTAAACCAGAAGTAACACAGCTACACCTGGAGAAACACATCTTCACCAAGAGGAACACAGCTACACCAGGAGGAGGACTGGAACACTAGGAGGAACACAACTAGACCAGTAGAAACAGAGGTACACCAGAAAGAACACAGCTACTCCAAGAGTAACACAGCTTCACCAGCAGGAACACAGCTACACAAGAAGGAAGACAGGTACACCAGCAGGAACACAGCTACAAAAGGAGGAATACAGCTACACTAGGAGGAACAGAGCTACACCAATAGGAACAGCTTCACCAGGAGGAACGCAACTACACGAAGAGGAACACTGCTACACCAAGAGGAGCACAGATACACCAGGATGAACACAACTACAATAATCGGAAGACAGGAGTGCCAGGAGGAACACGACTACACGAGGTGGAACACAGCTGCGCCAGAAGGAAAACATCTAAGCCAGATGGAGCACTGCTACACCAGGAGTAACACAACTACAGTAGAATGAACACATCTGCACCAGGAGGAACACTGCACCACCAGGAGGAACACAGCTACACCAGGAGGAACGCATTTACACCAGGAGGAGCACAGCTACACCAGGAGGAACACAGATACACCAGGAGGAAGACAGCTACACCAGTAGGAACACATATACACCATGAGAAACACAGCTACACCAGGTGGAGCACAGCTACACCAGGAAGAACACAGCTACACCAGGAGGAACACAGCTACACCAGGAGGAACACAGTTACACCATGAGGAACACAGCTACACCAGTAGGAACAAAGATACACCAGGAGGAACACATCTACACCAGGATGAACACAGTTACACCATGAGGAACGCAGCTACACCTGCCAGAACACAGCTGCACCAGAAGGAAGACTACTAAACCAATCGGAACACAGCAGCACCATGAGGAACACAACTACACGAGGAGGGACACAGCTGCACCAGAAAGAAAACAGCTACACCAGGAGGAACACAACTTCAGCAGAATGAACACATCTGCTCCAGGAGGAACACTGGCACACCAGGAGGAACACAGCTAACCAGAAGGAACTCAGATACACAAGGAGGAACACAGCTGCACTAGGAGGAAAACATCTTCACAAGGAGGAACACAGCTACACCAAGAATAACACCGCTACTCCTTGAGGAACACAGCTACAACAGGGGGTAATACATCTATACCAGTAGGAACACAGATACACCAGAAGAAACAGAGCTACACCAGGAGGAACACAGCTACACCACAAGGAACACAGCTATACTAGGAGCAACACAGCTTCACCAGGATGAACACAGCTATATCACAAGGAACACAGCTACGCTATTATGAACACTTCTGTACCAGGAAGGACAAACATAAACCAAGGGCAACACATCTACACCCGAAGATACACACCTACACCAAAAGCAACACAGGTACACCAGTAGGAACACGTCTACTCCAGGAGAAACATAGCTGCACCACAAGGAACGCAGATACACCAGGATAAACACAGCTACATCATTAGGAATGCAGCTGCATCAGCAGGTACACAGTTACAACAAAAGGAACACACAAACACCAGGAGGAACACAGTTACACGAGGACTAACACAGCTACACCAGGAAGAACACAGCTACACCAGGAGGAACACATCTTCACTAGAAAGAGTACAGCTACACCACAAGGAACACAGTTTCTCCAGGAGAACGCAGCTACACCACAAGAAACACAACTACACCAGGAGGAACACAGGTACACCAGGAGGAACACAGCTACACCAAGAGGATCACATCTACACCAGGAGGAACACAGCTACACCAGGAAGAACACAGCTACACCAGGAGGAACACAGCTACACCATTAGGAACGCAGCTACACCAGCAGGTACACAGTTACACCAAGAGGAACACAGAAACACCAGGAGGATCACAGTTGCACGAGGACGAACACAGCTGCACCACGAGGAACTCAGCTACACCAGCAGGAACACAGGCACACCATTAGGAGAACAGTTTCACAAGGAGGAACACTGCTGAATTAGGAGGAACCCAGCTACACCAGTAGGAACACAGCTACATCATGCGAAACACAGCTACACCAGGAGAAACACAGCTACACCAGGAGGAACACAGCTACACCAGGAGGAACACAGCTACTCCAGGAGAAACAGAGCTACACCAGGAGGACTAACAACAGCTACACCAGGAGGAACTCAACTACACATGAAGGAACGCATATACACCAGGATTAACACAACTTCCATAGCTGGAACACAGCTACACCAGTAGTAACACAGCTGCACCAGGAGGAACACACCTTCACCAGAAGGAACACATCTACACCAAAAAGAACGCAGTTACAACAGGAGGGATACAGCTACACAAGCAGGTACACCCCTACACCAGCAGGAACACAGATACACCAAAAGGAACACAGCTACAACAGGGGGAACACAGCTACACCAGGAGGAACACAGTTTAGTCAGGAAGAACACAGCTACACCAGGAGGAACACAACTACACCAGGAGGAACGCAGCTACTCCAGTTACGCCAGGAGGAACCCAGGTGCATAAGGTGAGACACAACTACACCAGGAGGAACACAACTACACCAGGAGGTGCACAGCTACACGAAGAGGAGCATAACTACCCCAGAAGGAACACAGCTACAATTCGATTAACAAATCTAAACCAGGAGGAAAACACTTACACCAGGAGGAACACATCTACACTAGGAGGAGCACAGATGCGCCAGAAGGAACACAGGTTTACCAGGAGGATCACGGCTACACCAGGAGGGGCACTTCTACTCCAGGAAGAACACTGCTACACCAAACGGAACACATCTGCACCAGGTGGAACACAACTACACCAGGAGTAACACACATACACAAAGAGGAACACATCTACACCAGGAAGAACACATATACACCATTAGGAACACAGCAACACCAGAATGAACAGAGCTAAGCAGGATAAACACAGTTAAACCAGGAGGAACACAGCTACACCAGGAGGGACCCATCTACACGAGGAGGAACACAGCTACACCTGAATGAACGCACCTACACCCGCAGGATCACAGCTACACCAGCAGGAACATACCATCACCAGAAGGAACGCATCTACACCGGAAGGAACGCAGCTACACCAGGAGAGACACAGCTACACCAACAGGTACACACCTACACCAGCAGGAACACAGCTACACCAGAAGGAACACAGCTACAACAGGGGGAACACAGTTACGCCAGGAGGAACACAGCTGCACCAGGAGAGACACAGCTACACCAGGAGGAACACAGCTACACCAGGAGGAGCACAGCTGCACTTGGAGGAACACAACTACACCGACAGAAACACTGCTACACCTGGAGGAACGCAGCTACACCAGTGATAACACAGCTTCACCAGGACGAACACAGCTACACCATGAGGAACACAGTTACACTAGGGGTAACCCAGTTACACCAGGAGATACACAGCTACACCAGGAGAAACACAGCTACACCAAGAGGAACACAGCTACACCAGGAGGAGCATTGGACCACTAGGAGGAACACAACTGTACGAGGGGAACACAGCTACACCAGAAAGAACACAGCTACACCAGAAAGAACACAGCTACTTCAGGAGTAACACAGCTACACCAGCAATAATACAGCTACTCCAGGAGGAACACAGCTACATCTGAAAGAACACAGCTGCACCAGTAGGAACACAGTTACACCAGGAGGAACACAGCTACACTAGGAGGAAGACAGCTACACCATGAGGAACACAGCTCCACCAGGAGGAACACAACTACACCAAGCGGAACACTTCAACTCCAAGAGGAGCATAGCTACGCCAGGAGGAACACAGCTACACCAATCGGAGCACATCAGCACCAGGAGGAACACATCTACACCAGGAGGAACACTGATACACCAGGAGGAACACAGCAAACCAGGAGGAACACAGTTACACAAGGAGGAACACAGCTACACCAGGAGCAACACATCTACACAAGGAGGAACACAGCTACACCAGGAGGAACGCGTTTACACCAGGAGGAATACAGGTACACCAGGAGGAGCACCTCTACTCCAGGAGAAGCATAGGTACACCAGGAGGAACGCCGCTACTCCAGGAGGAACATAAGTATACCAGGGGGAACATATCTACACCAGAAGTAACACAGATACCCCAGGAGGAAGACAGCTACAACAGTAGGAACACATATACACCATGAGAAACACAGCTACACCAAGGGGAACACAGCTACACCAGGAATAACACAGCTCCCCCAGGAGGAACACAGCTACTCCAGGAGGAACACAGCTACACCAGGAGGAATGTGTGTGTGTGTGTGTGTGTGTGTCTGTACTCACCTATATGTACTCACCTGTTTGTGTTTGCAGGGGTCGATTCATAGCTCTTGGCCCCGCCTCTTCACTGATTGCTACTAGGTCCTCTCTCTTCCTGCCCCATGAGCTTCATCATACCTCGCCTTAAAACTATGTATGGTTCCCGCCTCCACTACTTCACTTTCTAGGCCATTCCACGGCCTGACCACTCTATGACTGAAGAAATACTTTCTAACATCCCCTTGATTCATCTGAGTCTTCAACTTCCAATTGTGACCTCTTGCGTCTGTGTCCCATCTCTGGAACGTCCTGGCTTTGTCCACCTTGTCTATTCTGCGCAGTATTTTATATGTCGTTATCATGTCTCCCCTGGCCCTCCTGTCCTCCAGAGTCGTCAGGCCGATTTCCCTCAACCTTTCTTCGTAGGACAATCCCCGTAGCTCTGGGACTAGTCTTGTTGCAAACCTTTGCACCTTCTCTAATTTCTTGACGTGCTTGACTAGGTTTGGATTCCAAACTGGTGCTGCATACTCCAGTATGGACCTGATGTAAATGGTATACAGAGTCTTAAACGAATCCTTACTGAGGTATCGGAACGCTATCCGTAGGTTTGCCAGGCGCCCGTATGCTGCAGCAGTTATCTGATTGATGTGCACCTCAGGAGATATGCTCGGTGTTATACTCACCCCCAGATCTTTTTCCTTGAGTGAAGTTTGCAGTCTTTGGCCATCTAAACTATATTGTATCTGCGGTCTTCTTTGCCCTTCCCCAATCTTCATGACTTTGCATTTGGCAGGGTTAAACTCAAGAAGCCAGTTACTGGACCAGGCTTGTAGCCTGTCCAGGTCTCTTTGTAGTCCTGCCTGATCCTCATCCGATTTGAATCTTCTCATTAACTTCACATCATCTGCAAACAAGGACACTTCTGAGTCTATCCCTTCCGTTATGTCGTTCACATATACCAAGAACAGCACAGGTCCTAGGACTGACCCCTGTGGAACCCCGCTTGTCACAGGCGCCTACTCTGCACCAGGAGGAACGCAGCTACACTAGGAGGAACACAGCTACACCACAAGAAACACAGCTACACCCGGAGTTATTAAACTGAAGAACGAAGGAGAATTTGCAGAATTAGAGACAAAGTTTACAATAAATTTTATGCTCGGAAACAGTCAAAGAGACGGAATAACTGGAAGCAGAAAGCAGGACGAGACAGCACAGTCTAGCAGGAACTAGATTCTTATTCTGAAATAGCAGACGACATATATGAACCCATAACTAGGATTCTGAACCTGTTACTAGAGACTGAACAACTGCTGCTGTTCAGGAGTAAATATGATCCCTACGTGTAAACAGGAACAGTCAACACTGAACTGAAGTTCCAAACAGTTTTACCGACATTTGTGTTTTTCAACTTCCTCTGTGAGAATGTGGAAGAGAATGACAGAGAATTTAGAGAGCTTCCTGAGTTTTCTGACGACAAACTTGAATGAATTTTAAGATAAATAAGGCCTCAAGAATCTGCTAAATTTCTATGACAGTTCGACGCTCTACCGTTTCAACTTCCTATACTTCTAACAGGAAGGATTCGGAGGTAATGCATTCTGTCAGAGGTTCCAACAGTAATATAATATAATTTAATAACAATAGCGTTTTTATTTCTACAAGCACATGTACAAAGTATAGTGACCATAGCTGACATTTGTGACATACTACTATATAGAAAGCCCCTTGTTATGCTGGGCATTTCGGACAAATTAAGTCAAAAATAAATAACAAAAAGGCACAATACCGTGACTAGAACAATACACAAATAACCCTTACATAGGAGAGAGGATCTTACGATGACGCTTCTGTCAAACTTGAATCATTTACGAAGTCACACTAACTAAAAGGAGAAAAGGAGGGAGTATACATAGGTCAACAGACAGGGACGGGACAAGGAAGGTAGTAGGAAAGGAAGAAGAGGAGTAGTGGAAAAGGTAGTAGTAGTGGAGTCAGTCAAAGACTGAGAGGAACACTGCAAGGGAGCTAGGGGCCCATAAAGGGCAGGAACAAGAACGCAGAGAGGGGTAAAATAATAATGGACCAAACAAACAAGGCAGAAGAAAGGAAATCCAATGGAGAAAGGGGAAAGAGGAAAGGGGAAGAGGGAGAAGGGGAAAAAAGAATCAGGTTAAGTCACGGGTGTTCTGAAGTTTGGAGCATTTCACAATGTTATGGGAAAGGAAGGCATCTACAGAGACAAAGCCATGACTAAGACACATACAAGGAAAGTTGTGTATGAGGAAGAATGCAACCAGACGGTGACTGTGAAAGTTAGAAGTAGAGTAGACAGTTTTTGCAGAAGACCAGTCAATAGGATAACTGTGATATCTAACATGACAGAACAGAAAAGAACATTTTTGGTGTCGGCAAGCCTAACACTACTTTTGTGCTCTCTAAGTCTGTCAGAAAGACAACGGCCACTTTCTCCAAACTACTGAAGAGGACAAGAGGAACAAGAAATAGAGTAGACACCAGTGGCATCTATAGAGGGAGGAGAGATATGAACTAGATTGGTGCGAAGAGTGTTAGTCTGGCGAAAAGTAAGTTTGATGTCTAAGGAACGGAGAGTTGTTGAGATTAGAAAGACTGGAAATATAGGAAAGGCAGAGGACAGGAGAGTTCCAGGAGTAGAGAGTTTGGGAGAGAAGAAAGTCCGTTTAGCACTTGAGAAGGCAAAGTCTATGAAATGAGAAGGGTAGCCAAGATGGGAAAATGATGCTACCCACACCAGTCGACTAACACCCAGGTACCCATTTTATACTGATAGGTGAACAGGGACAGCAGGTGTCTTATGGAAGCACGTTCCTAATGTTTTCCAGCTGTACCGGAGATTTGAACTCCCAACCTCAATGTGTGAGTTGAGTGCGCTAGCGGTCGCGCTACGGGACACCCAACTGAACTCATTCCCTCGGCCTAGGAGCTTTAACAACGGATCTGTTCTTACACCTGTATGAGAAAATTACACCTATATTAAAAGACAAGAACACCAATAAAAGATCCTTCACGAAAGACATGTCAGCATGGCATGACAGCTGGAAAAATAAAATGGGTGGTTTGGACTGGGCTGTCTTGGACGACAGTGGTCCTGAGGGTGCTAGTGTTGTCCTGGAGGACAGTGCTCCTGAGGGTGCTAGTATTGTCCTGGAGGACAGTGCTCCTGAGGGAGCTAGTGTTGTCCTGGAAGACAGTGCTCCTGAGGGTACTAGTGTTGTCCTGGAGGACAATGGACCTAAAGGAGACATTAGCCCTGGTGATGAAACAAGTAAGGACAACGGTATTCAATTCAATGTGTCCTGAGATCTGCTCAAGACACATTCCATTAAGAAAAAGAAAAAGAAGTTGTAAACTAGAAAGAGAGAGACGCTCCCTATACAGGCAAAGGCGAAGAGTCACCGAACTGCTGAGAGGGGCCAATATGTCTAAAATACGAAGGGAAGCACTAGTCAATGAAATAGCAAATATCGAACTTAAGCTGAAGGAATCTTACATGAGACAAGAATCACAGGAAGAACTAAAAGCCATAAAGGAAACTGGAAAAAAAATGCTTCTTCTCTTATGCTAAATCTAAGGAAAAAACAACATCCAGTATTGGGTCCCTGCTTAGGCGGGATGGGACATACACAGATAACAGCCAAGAAATGAGTGAGATATTAAAGTCCCAATATGACTTAGTGTTCAGTTAGCCGCTGCCCAGATTAAGGGTCAACAATCCACATAATCCACATGAATTCTTTATGAACGAAACCTAAAATTTGGTCATCTCAAAAATCTCGAATATTATCCTAAGTTCACAAGACTGAAAAGGCAATAAATGACATGCCTATGCACTCTGTCAAAGGCCCAGACTCATGCAACTCTGTGTTCATCAAGAATTGCAAGAAACCCTTATGGCGTGCCTTCAGCATTCTATGGAGAGGGAGCATGGACACAGGGGTCGTCCCACACACACTGAAAACAACAGACGTAGCCCCACTACACAAAGGTGGCAGTAAAGCAATTGCAAAGAACTACAGACCGAAAACACTAACATCCCATATCATAAAAAAATTTCAGAGGGTTCTAAGAAGCAAGATCTCCAACCACCTAGATACCCATCACTTACACAACCCAGGGCAACACGGGTTTAGAGCAGGTCGCTCTTACCTGTCCCAGCTACTGGACCACTATGACAAGGTCTTGGATGCTGTTGAAGATAAACAAAATACAGATATAGTATACACAGACTTTGCAAAAGTTTTCGAGAAGTGTGACCATGGTGTAATAGCACACAAAATGCGTGATAAAGGAATAACAGGAAAAGGTGGTAGATGGATCTATAACTTCCTGACAAACAGAACACAAAGAGTAATAACAAACAGAGTAAAGTCCCAGGCAGCCACAGTGATAAGCTCTGTTCCACAATCATTTCTGGCATAGTCAGAGATGTCTTCCTTTGCGGATGACACCTGGATTCCCATGGCAGTGACCTCTATCGAAGACACTGCGAGACTCCAACCGGACATCAACCAATTCTTTAAATGGGCCACTCAGAACAATATGAAGCTCAACGAGGAGAAATTTCAACTACTCAGATATGAAAAACTTGAGGAAATTAAAACTGTATAAGGATATACAACAAATTCTAACCATACAATAGAGCTAAAATGTAATGTGAAGGACCTGGGAGTGATAATGTCAGAGGATCTCGCCTTCAACGACCACAACAATGTATCTACCTCATCTGCTAAATAAATGATTAGATGGATAATGAGAACCTTCAAAACTAGGGCTGCCAAGCCCATGATGATTTTCTTCAAATCGCTTGTGCTCTCTAGGCTGGAATACTGCTGTACACTAACGGCCCCCTTCAAGGCTGGCAACACTGCAGACTTGGAGAGTGTACAAAGAACTTTCACGGCACACATAAGTGCGATAAGGCACCTAAATTACTGGGAACGGTTGAAGGTCCTTGATCTGTATTCCCTGGAATGCAAGCGAGAGAGATACTTAATAATATACACTTGGAAGGTCCTGGAGGATTGGTACCAAACTTGCACACGAAAATCACTCCCTCTGAAAGCAAAATACTCGGCAGGAGATGCAACATTCCTCCGATGAAAAGCAGGGGTGCCACGAGTACACTGAGAGACAACACAATAAGTGTCCAGGGCACAAGACTGTTCAACTGCCTGCCAGCATACATAAGGGGGATTACCAATTGACACCTGACTGTCTTCAATAAGGTACGAGACAGGCTGTGGTTCGTACGTCAGTTTACGTGCGGCTAGCAGTAACAGCCTGGTTGATCAGACCCTGATCCATCATAAGGCTTGATCTCTTACCGAGTCGCGGGGGCATTGACCCCGGAAACCCTCTCCAGGTATACTCCAGGTAAACATCCAGTCAATGTCACCTCGTCTATGAACTCAAATTAAGTTGTGATAAATAACTGTCAATGGATAAACAGAGGAAGGACGGGGCGCGAACCGCCGCCCTTAAATTGACAGTCGGACGGTACTCTCTGTAATGAATTAATAAAGCCACTAGTTGGCGAACCATCTTCAGAATAATGATACCCAGGTGTTGCACTTGAGTCTTTCTCGTCGGTTCAATGTATTTTTAAACATTTCTTCCAGGTTTGACCTAAGATATATATACAGTGGACCCCCAGTTAACGATATTTTTTCACTCCAGAAGTATGTTCAGGTACCAGTACTGACCGAATTTGTTCCCATAAGAAATATTGTGAAGTAGATTAGTCCATTTCAGACCCCCAAACATACAAGTACAAACGCACTTACATAAATACACTTACATAATTGGTCGCATTTGGAGGTGATCGTTAAGCGGGGGTCCACTGTATTTCGAACTTTTCGTTCCTTGATGTCATACTATGTCCGTGTTGTAAATTCTGCACCTGAGGAATGACAGTCACGTTAGATCCAAGGAAAACAGCTATAAATTCATGAATAAAAGACCCTTCACAGGCATCAAGGTACAGTGATACCTCGAATTTCAGCCATAATTTGTTCCATAAGGCTGTTCGAGTGCCGTCGCCGAACGAATTTGTTTCCATAAGAAATAATGTAAATTAGATTAGTCCATTTCAGACCTCCAAAAATGTACTTACAAAAGCACTTACAAAAATACACTTACATAATTATTCGAGTTGGGAGCTGTGGCCTATAACATTAAAATATTTAAATGTTATAAGCCACATAGTTTTGAGTTAACTGTTTTAACTAGACTTGAACAAGAAATAGTTCATCACTTCATATCAGTTATTTATATTTTTTCTGGTTATGCTGGGAAAAAAACAAAGCCTATATATATATGTAGTTTATAAAAGTTCTGTGTAGGTAAGCTTACAAAAGTGTGTCTTTCCACAGCTTGTTGCTGTCACCGTGTTATTTGCAGGGAGGAAGTGGACAGGAAGGTGTACATTGATCCTTGAAGAATTGAGACACTTTTGCAACATGTGGGAATCTTTATTGAAGAAACGTTTCTCCACACAGTGGCTTCATCAGTCTTATACAAAGCAGGAAGGTATAAGGAGAGGAGGAGTTTGAGGTAATCAGTCCCTCAGCCTGGAGTCGATGTGTTCAGTCCATCAGTCTTGTAGAAAGTACAACACGTATTCCTATATGTTGCATAAGTGTCTCAGTTCCTCAACTTGTCGGTTTTCAAAACCATTCATCACACAACGATCTTTACTGAAGATTTTTGTTCTGAAACGTTCCATCAGTTAATCAAGGTCCCATCAGTAAAAGTGTCCTAAATGCAAGCATTCGTGTACACTTCCTTCAAACTGTAGTCTTTGACTGGTTTCTACCGTGCTATTTACAACCAAGTGTTTGTGCAGCTGTGTGCGGGTCTGGAGACACTCTTCGGGAACTCCACAGTGGCTGACCTCGGCGCTGGCCTGGGTCACTACGGCAGATGCTTCCTACGTAACACAGAAGGCATGCTGGTCCACTCCAACACGAAAGACATCGATTTTTTGAACACAGAATACCACAAAAAAAATGGAAGAGGCCGGGCTTAATGGAACTCCACAGGTCATAAAATCATGGAACGGTATGTCAACTGCGAGAGAAGTGCCTCAGTTTTGCACTCTGCAGATGCATTTTGTAGTCTCCATTACTGACTGGCCAACAACAGGTGTAGCAATATATATAAACCTATATATGGAATAATCGTGAACGAGTAATAAAGGATGCAAAATAACCACAGGGTTATCATTCAGGAGAGAGTCGTTCTCCTGGACGAATCTTCCTGAATTTCCTACTCTATTTCTGCAACATTACAAGCTCCTGATGTGTTCACTGCAACATGAAACGCCTAGAGCTATCATTCAACCTCCCCCTGTAGTTATTTTGCATAAACCTATATAAGCAGTTGGTCATAAACGTATATACGCGGTTTATCATAAACGTATATACGCAGTTTATCATTCCAATGTGAGGTTACATGTCATTATGAGGAATAACACACAATGTACAACATCAAGGTGTCCTTATTTGTAGACTTTTGGCTTCAAGAGGTCGTCTCCACAACCTTCTTGCTTACTCCCGGTCCATCCCTTGAGCCAGTAACACTGCAACACCTCATTCAGTCTACCAGTGACAGTGTACCGTCTCTTTCAGTCTTCCAGTAATAGTGCATCACATCCCTCACTTTCCAGTAACTGTGCAGCACCTCCCTCAGCCTACCAGCAACACTGCTGCGCGTCCCTCAGTCTACCAGTGACAGTGCTGCACCTCCCTTAGCCTACTTTCCACAAAAACCATTGGAGGGCATCTTGGTTCAGACTACAGGGAGTACACTAGACACGTCCTCACTGAGCTAAGTACTAAGTACAGGTCACCACTGAGCTAACCACAGATCTCCACTGAGCTAAGTACAGGTCACCACTGAGCTAAGTACAGGCCTCAATAAAGGTTGATCTACACACACTAATATAGACTCATCCTCTCCCCAGGTAGATCTGTTTGTGACTATATAAAGACCACTTTGTGGGCGAAACGTTGTCAATGAAGGATGGCATTTTGCTGCATCTCTGTTTGTCCAGCGAGAGGATATTTAATACCAATTCCTTGACAAACACATTATTTGTCCCTTACACTTGTCCCTTACACTTGTCCCTTACACTTGTCCCTTACACTTGTCCCTTACACTTGTCCCTTACACTTGTTTTTAACCTGTTATAGAAATAACTAGAGTTATTTGTATATTGTTCCAGTCACAGTATTGTTCCAGTCACAGTATTTTTTTATTTATTTATTTATTTATTTAAAAATTTGTGCACACATACAGAGGTACAAAAAATACAGAAAAGAGCAGTATGCCAAAGCCACTTATACTATGCATAGCATTACGGGCTGGCTTAAAATTAACTTAAGATGAACTAAGCAATGATGACATCGGTGATAAAACTTTAATGTAAACAGATTACTATAAAGCACAAGTGAGTATTACAAAGACAGGTCATATGGTTGTATGCATTGTTGTACATTCAGTAGAATGGAGTATTCTGTTAGGTAGTGTATTTAAAAAATAATAAAGTTAGATTGGGTTTTAGGTTTAACATTTATGTGATATAATTGTGAGAAACATTTAAGATATACAATTTATAAGGTTCAGTTATTCAGTATTTATTTGGTTTTGGGTGAGTAAGTGATCTTTGAGAAGAGACTTGAATTTATAAACAGGTAGTGTTTCTTTTATATTTACAGGTAGTGAGTTCCAGATTTTAGGGCCTTTTATGTGCATTGAGTTTTTGCATAGTGTGAGATGGACACGAGGAACATCAAAGAGTGATCTGTGCCTTGTGTTATGGTCATGTGTTCTGTTGAGGTTGGCAAGGAGATGTTTGAGGGGAGGGTTAATATCAGAGTTAAGTGTTCTATGTATGTAATAGGTGCAGTAATAAGTATGAATGTTTTGTATGGTGAATAGGTTTAGTGTATTGAATATTGGTGGAGTGTGCTGCCTATAGTGAGAATTTGTTATCATTCTAACTGCAGTATTATTCCAGTCACAGTATTGTTCCTTTTCATTCTTTCTGATAACTTTTATCTCTCCAGGATGGGACGGAGCGGCAAATATTGATGAGTTTACTAAAGGGAAGATAGCATCTGTGGACCTTTCGAATCCTGTCAACCTCGGGGAGCCTTTTGACTGGGTGTTGAGCCTTGAGGTGGGCGAACACATCCCTAAGTCAGGAGAGAAGAATTTTATAGACAACCTCGTTAAACATTCGTGTGTTGGTGAGTATTATTATTATTTTGTTTTTTTGCCTTTACCACACCTGCTGCAGGTGTGGTGGTGTCTTCACCTTGGTCTAAACCCACCTGCTGCAGGTGTGGTGGTGTTTTTAGCTTGATCTAAACTAACCTGCTGCAGGTGTGGTGGAGTTTTAACTTTGGTCTAAACCCACCTGCTGCATGTGTGATGGCGTCTTCACCTTGGTCTAAACTCACCTGCTGCAGGTGTGGTGGTGTCTTCACCTTGGTCTAAACTAACCTGCTGCAGGTGAGGTGGCGTCTTAATCTTGGTCTAAACTGACCTGCTGTAGGTGTGATGGTGTCTTCACCTGGGTCTAAACCCACCTGCTGCAGGTGTGGTGGTGTCTTTACCTTGGTCTAAACTAATCAGCTGCAGGTGTGGTGGTGTCTTTACCTTGGTCTAAACTAATCTGCTGCAGGTGTGGTGGTGTCTTCACCTTGGTCTAAACTGACTTGCTGCAGGTGTGGTGGTGTCTTCACCTTGGTGTAAACTAACCTGCTGCAAATTTTGGGGGGGATGTGGTCTTCACCTTAACTTAAAATGATCATTGTTCCAGGTGTGGTGTTGTCGTGGGCCGTGCTGGGACAAGGGGGACACGCCCATGTCAACTGCCACTCCAATGACCACGTCAGAAAGGAAATGCTCGCCCGGGGTCTAGTAACAGATGAGGTGGCCGAGGAGAAGCTGAGATCTTTGGTCGATATCTCATATTTCAAGAACAGTCTTATGGTTTTCAAGTATCCGAAGAAGAGGTGTTGAGTCCCAATGTTCCCTGCCCATGAACATTCTCCATAAATGTATAATCATTTTTTTCCCTTGTTCCTCTTCCTAAGTCATATATCCTCTGGCCTCAGAGTAATGTATTCACGATTATATCCAACACAATATATATACACACCGAGAGGTGTATCTCTTTCAGTGTATTTATACAGAGTTTGTACGTGTATGGTGTACAATACCGACATGATGAATTACACACATATGCGAAACGTCTACAATAAAGATACCCAGATGTTGTACATGTGTCTAATTCTTCACACAGAGTTTAATCCATGTTTTAGTAATTCAGATATTCTTGATTGGTGGTGAACAGGAGACATACAGCCTGAATGACCACTCGTGTAGTCGATAGGATTTAAGCACTATTAACTGGTTTCAGACTGGTCACAAATGAGATCGTCGACTCCAGCTTCCACCACTCTTTTGGCTAAATGACCCAACAATAATTTTTTTCCTACCCTTAATGTTCAAAATGTAAAAAAAAAATGCTTTATATACATATTTAAGATGTAAAAACATATAACATATAATAGGCAAAAAAAAAAAAAGGCTTTATATGCATTGAATTTTCCCTTTGGAAATAAATGATATAAAATACCGACACAATGGAAATATAAACACTTAAGCAGTATAACGTGATTCTTTATTGACGTTTCGCCCACATAGTGGGCTTCATCAAGTCACAAAGAGATCTACCTGGGTAAAAGATATGTGAGTATTTATAGGATGGAGTCAGGTGGAGAATGCTGGGTCAGGATAAGTATATGAGTAGACCTTCTGCATTGTTCCTCCATTCTTATATTCATAGGTGGGATAGCGATAAAGAAGTTTCTTGGCAAGAGGTTCAGCTATGTTATAGAAGCCGTTGTTAAGATAAGATAAGATAAGATTTCGTTCGGATTTTTAACCCCGGAGGGTTAGCCACCCAGGATAACCCAAGAAAGTCAGTGAGTCATCGAGGACTGTCTAACTTATTTCCATTGGGGTCCTTAATCTTGTCCCCCAGGATGCGACCCACACCAGTCGACTAACACCCAGGTACCTATTTGCTGCTAGGTGAACAGGACAACAGGTGTAAGGAAACGTGTCGAAATGTTTCCACCCGCCGGGAATCGAACCCGGGCCCTCCGTGTGTGAAGCGGGAGCTTTAGCCACCAGGTAAGTGATGATTCCAGGATTCTTCGGTATTGAGTGTTGTCTTCTCTGGCAATAAGTCTTGCGTTTCTGTAGCTGATTTAATGGTTGTACGAATTTCAGTGTTGAACACAGGCATTCCTTAGATCGTCAGATCTACCTGCGTACTGGTGTTCTGAAATACGTGTTTGGAGGTCTCTGGATATTTCACCCATGTATAATTTGCTGCAGTCATTACAAGGGATTATGTATACCCCTGCAGAGGATGGAAGCTTGTTCTGTCTATTACTGGTGATGTCCTTGATGGTCGTGGTTGTGGAGGTAGATACTTGGAATGAGGTATTGGAAAAGATGTTGGAAACGTGTTTGGCAATGGAGTTGGTGGGGAGGACTATGTATCTCCTCTCGGCAGTGTCTTCTCTGGGTGCGTTTAATGCCCGGCGTCTGCAGTCTCTAATGAAGTGACGAGGATAGTGAAGTTTAGAAAATACTTGTTCAATTAGCGAGCATTCTTCCTCAAGGAACTCATTACTGCAGATGCTGAGTGCGTGCAGAAAAAAGTCTATAATTACACCACGTTTAGTTTTGGTGAGAGTAGAAGTGGTGATCATGTTGGATGGTAGGTTTTCCCTCATTAAATTTGTAAGCATATAAATATTGTATGCGTTCCCATGCCCGGCCCTGTGCGAACTGTACAAAGTATGCATCACTCTCTCCACTTGACCACCATTCTTAAGCACCAGGTGCCCAGCAGTACTGAACGTGTTATCCCTGATGCAAGGACATACCTGGTCATGAAGCTTCAAAGACTAATTTCAACTTTATCCTGTTTGGGGTACCAGCCTTCATGAGCAGACTATATAATGTACAAGAATGATATGCAATACCGACAAGATGAAATTAAGACACATGTGCAACATTTGGGTATCTTTATTGCAGATGTTGCACCATCCAGTGGCTTTATCAATACAAATTCCAGGACATAATTTGAAGACAGTAGAACTATATACAGAAGATGAGGTAATCAGTCCCTCAACCTTGGAGTAGGTGCGAAGAGCACCGCAGTCGTGAAGATTCTGAAGCAGAAGCAAGGAGCCTGGCGCTTATATACTAACGTCAGGTGGAAACGGGGACGTGTAGCAGACGAAGGCATAGTCACTGGTAGGCGGGATTCCCCAGTGGAAGTAGGTCCTGCCCAAAGAGTCGGGTTAGTTGGTGTAGTAGTTGTCGTAGTCGTGAAGGTTATGTGCATGTCCTCAGAATCAAAATTCCATTATGTTGCAGTGTCTGACAAGTTATACAAGAATGGTATACAATACCGACAAGATGAAATTAAGACACATGTGCAACATCTGGGTATCTTTATTGTAGACGTTTCGCCATCCAGTGGCTTTATCAATACAAATTCCAGGACATAATCTGAAGACAGTACATAACCTTCACGACTACGACAACAACTACACCAACCAACCCATCTCTTTGGGTAGGACCTACTTCCACTGGGGAATCCCGCCTACCAGTGACTATGCCCTCATCTGCTACATGTCCCCTTTCCACCTGACGTTAGTATATAAGCGCCAGGCTTATATACTAACGGTGTCTGCAGCCAGCGCCACCTTACCGAGGAATGCATCACCAAGCTGAAAAATGCATCGCCACCCCCTCCACAATGCCCGAGCTGCAGGCAGAAACACCATGCCTGGAATCCTCGATGCCCCGAAAGGTTTGCCAGAATTCAAGGAGCCTGGAAGATGCCAAGAACTTGGCAGCAGGTTACGACAGATTATCACTCTCAGCAGACGATGGGTGCAGAGAACCCTGCCATACTGCAGATCTAACTTCAGGTCACCCAACTCAATGCCCAGGAATTCCCAACCCTCAAAGCCTCGACCAGGCGCCATGGACAGGAGCCTCCTGCCCCCCTACATCAACGAAGAAACAAAAACAAGAGGAACAAGAAGCGTCAACAGGGAACATCTGGTCAACACGATCAGCAGATGGCATTAAACGAGCCCCCACCGGCACAGCCGCTTTGCAGGCTTCCCTGGCAACTCACCAGCAGATGCCGGCTACCCAACCTGGTATACAGCAACAGACCACGGTGCACACAATAAAGAAATCCAACCCTCAGCAGTCCCTACAGACCACAACAGCCCTGGTAATATCCACTGCTTCGAACCCAATGCCAACACAGGCCCTCACCAGGGAGGATCTCGTAGCACTCATCAAGGCGTTCACGGATATTATTTGCAACACAGTCAACTCCATGGAACAACAGAGCGTATTCCAGTAGATGGTCAGTACGCTCCTGAGAGTGTGCTTACTGACCGAGGAGGAGACGGTGGACGCCATGAATTTGCAGGTTCTCAGAGTGGGCAGGGCTCAGTCCCCAGCTCAGGAAACAACAGCGATGGAATAACTTCCATACCAAATCACACCCTCAAGGTCCTACAATGGAACATTCAGGGCCTGAGAGGCAAACAGCACCTTTTGCTGGAGGCAGTAATTCAGGATCAGGTTGACATCGTCTTGCTACAAGAAACTCTGACTGTCCCGACTATGTGCCCAAGACTACCCGGTTTTGCTGGTTTTTTTCGGCACATGGACCCGGGCGTTCACTGCAGAGGCACAGCTGTAATCGTATCTGATACAATACCTCACGAGGTTATAGCGAACCCTGTGGACTGTGGGGAGGATGTCGAGGTACAGGCCATCCTAACACACATACCTGGGGCGCCCATTACCATCTATAACATCTACAAGAACCCCAGACACACTCTCGACATTGCAGTGCTTCTCGCACTAGCATGCACTGAGTATATTATTGTAGGTGGAGACTTCAACGCACATCACCCAATGCTGCACTCTCACTCAGCTACCAATGCTGCTGGCAGACACATAGCAATGCTTCTACATGATATTCCAGAGGTAAAGTTGCTAAACAATGGAGACCCCACACACCTGTTGGGTGGCTGCCTCAACCTTACCTTCTGGACAAGACAACTCGCAGCAGGAGCCACATGGGAAACTCATCCTAACATTGTCAGTGACCACCCTGCAGTGATCACCACCTTCAACATCAACAGGACTCCCACAGTTGTGTTGCCTCCTAGATGGGACATAAAGAGAGCCAACTGGAAGGTGTTCCAGGATTATCTTCAGCAGCAGAGTGCGCAATTCCAAAGAAGTCAGCAGGACCCACTCACAAAAGAGACTGGTGGTTCTACAACGATGAGGTGCAGGAGTAGAACCACTGAATCAACTTTTTTAGGAAGCTATACAGGCGTAACCCTACGGCAGAGAACAGGAATACTCTGAGAGCCATTCTGCAGCATGCCCGCAGTCTCTCTCAGAGTAAAAACTGAAAAATGGCTGGAGTGGTGCTCAACATTCGGGCATCAAACCATCTTGTCTGAGATATGGGGGAAACTTAACATCGCAACTGGCAAAAGCAAGCCGAGCCCAGCAGCACACCCGAACCCATCCCAGGAAGCTGAGAAATTAGCGGAGCTCTTCACTTCCTGGGGAGCCTCCACTCAGCTCCCACAGGAATCCGGAATATAGAGACAGATCTCCTGCCACACCACCAGTTAACGATACAAGCTGCATTTGAGTTGGACGATGTGACTAATGAAGACCTCACGGACTTGGAACTTCGACGTGCCATTAAGAAAACAGATGACACTGCCCCGGGCATCGATGGTGTTACGTACTTCATGATTGCACGGGCTGGTCAGAGTGGATGGGAGGCCATACTAGACGTCATAAACAAGTCGTGGAGGGCCTGGACACTCCCAGCAGCTTGGAAGGTGGCTACCATTGTACCAGTCCCAAAGCTCAAGGACCCAGGCAGTATGAGACTCATATCGCTGACCACCTGTTTAGCCAAGATTGCTGACACGATGGTGCTAAACCGCCTCCTATGGAAACTTGGACCCCTGCATCATCACAAATTTGGCTTCACCAAAGGAGTGGGTGCAGCAGAGTGCATAACCACTCTACTAAGCCAGATTGCTGATAGTAACAAGAAACCTAGTATCATCGTCTATCTCGACCTTGTGAAGGCATTTGAGCTAGCCAGCCCCACAGCAATTCTAGCAATACTAGCTTGGAAGAGGATCAAAGGACGCCTCCTGGCCTGGATAGAGTCCTGCCTTAGGGGCAGGCAGGCCTGTGTCAGCTTTCAGGGACACTACTCTTCCTTTAAAACCCTGGAAAACGGCACTCCACAAGGAGGTGTGCTCAGTCCTACCCTGCTTAACATCCCTATGCAGGAACTTGTGAGCCTTCCCTTTCATAGTGGTACACAGCTCCTCAGCTATGGTGATGATCTTGCACTCGCAGTGAATGGGAAAGGGAATTTGGAGTAACAGGCTCAGAGAGCTTTGGACCTAATAATGCAATCTTGCAAGGAACTAGGCCTCAAGATCTCCACCGAGAAATCTCTTGCAATGATGTTCAAGGGACCTGATCCAGTGAATAGATTACGTATTCAGGATATAGAACTTGAATGGACAGGCTCCTACCTATACTTGGGAATCTACATTGATAAAAGCTGACCTTTCAGAAACAGGCCGAGTATGCCAGGTCACGTGGTCTACTCAGACTCAAGGCCATGAGAGCCATGACAAGGCACCGTGCAGGGGCGAGCAAAGATGTACTTCGCTTGTACTATATACAAGCTATACGCTCGCTCATTGACTATGGTGCACCGGCGTTAGCTCATCTCTTCCTGCAGAGCAGACAAAAACCAGGCGATAAGAACTATGCTTGGGGCCCCCATCTGGAACAACACAGTATGTCTCAGATCTGAGGCCCAGCTTCCTTCTCTGGCTGACAGAGTAAGATACATAAACGCCTGAAAAGTAGCCACGATTCTTAGTGGGGTACTTGGTACCCCACTAAGAAGACGGATATTGACAACCATGACACAAAATCCAACTCTTTTCATGGACTACTCCTGGATTCGTTCGTTTTTTGCTGCTGGGCGGAAGCTGCTGCCTATACAACTACTCCTTGAGAAGAGTTGTGACCTTCCTGTTGCTGGGTATGATCCCTGGTGCCCAGATCCGGCCGATGTTTGCGTCATGCAACTACCTACCTCTAAGCGTCTCTGCAGTCAAGACACACCCTCAGCAATCATACTGAAACAAGCATGGCACTGGCCGAGGGACACACATGTGCAGTGTATTTCACAGATGGTTCTGTCGACCCTGACAGGAAGAGAGCAGCAGCTGGGCTGTACCACAATGGTAACACACAAGGCTGGTGACTCCCTGACCACTGCACGATCGCCACCAGCTGAGCTGGTGGCGATTCAGCAGGCATTGTCACCTGCCCTACGACATCGACTTCGACTTGTCATACAATTTGACTCCACCTCTGCAATCAGTGCCCTCTCCCATCCCCAACCACAGGACAACGTTCACCTCATTACATCGATTCTGAGCATATTGACAGCCTTAGAAGCTCAGGGTAACAGATCGACATTGAACTGGATCCCCAGCCATGCTGGCATCCGGGGAAATGAGGCGGTGGATGATGCAGCCAAGGCAGCAAGAGATTCTCCACATTTTGGGATTACTGTCTCCATCAGCCTACGACAGACCAAACTGGTGGCCACCAGAGCAATGAAACTTATGGGGGAGGTCTTAGGTGATACCCCATCTCAACAGTGGAACCGAGAAGCGACTCAGGGAGAACCCCCTCCCTATGACAGAAGCTGGTCCATCGGCTTCGTTTGGGCTTTCCCACAGCCAAGATGATGGTAGACAAGGCTGAGGAGGAGATGTGCCAGTACTGCCAGCACGTTGTCCAGCTCCCCCTAACACACTATCTTCTGGAGTGTGAAGTTACTGAGACACTCCACAGGCAACTATCACTGATATCCCCTCCCGAAGAGGACCCAGAGATGACTGCAGCCACACTAGTGTACCATGGAGTCAACGAACCAGAGAAGCTGTTACCCGTGATAACGACATATCCTCCTCCTCGCTAGTGTCCACAGTACGTTGATGATGTTTTGGTCATTGTACCCAAAAATCTAGATGTACGGGGCATCCTCAACACCATCAACGCTCTGGAACCTACTATTAAATTTACACTAGAGGAGGAAAAGAACAACCAATTACCTTTTCTCGACGTTCTCTTGTGCACAGGGGAAAACAAACTTTCTTTTAAAGTCTACCGGAAGCCTACCTACAAGAACGATCTTCTACATTTCTTCTCTCATCATGACACAAGAACTAAAAGAGGGGTAGTTATTGGCTTCTTTCTGAGAGCCTACATAATTTCTAGTCCGCAGTTCCTCGAAGAAGAATATACATACATCACCAACTCTTTTAGTTCACTACACTTTCCCCTACACTTCATACGTGACTGCAGAAAACGTGCGACACGTATCCTCAGCAAGACCAACACCAGTAAAGCTGAAGAAAAGCCTCCAAGTTACTTCGTTTTACCGGTCAGCAACGTTGCCACTAATGTTTCAAAAATGTTTGACAGAAAACTGGCTAAAATATCTACCAGCTCTTCAACTACTATTAGGAACCTGATACAAAAACCCAAGCATGATTCTGGCACAAGTGCAGGAATCTACACTATACCATGTGGGGGTGTGACAAAGTATATGTAGGGGAAACAGCCAGATCTCTGGACATTGGGATATCAGAACACAAAAATGCTTGCAGAAATGATGACCGCAAAAACGCATGTGTTCAGCATAGGGACGATGTTGGACACCTCATGAAATTCAATGAAGCTAAACTAGTGATTAGAGAAGACGACTTAAGACGGAGAAAATGCATTGAAGCTGCACTAATTTCTGTCAGTAACACTATAAAGCAAAAATCCGGTAGTTACAGTATTTCAAAATTACTAAGCAAGAGGATATTACCCATCCTGGGAACTGGTGTTACTTGATGCCAGCAGGTCCCTCTCTAGCCTCACCTCCTTAGTTCCACTACTACTACTACTACTACTACTACTACTACTACTACTACTACTACTACTACTACTACTACTACTACTACTACTACTACTACTACTACCACCTCTACCCACGCGTCACCTCACCTGACTCCTGCCACTATATAAATACGTTTTCTTAGTTTTCTCTGTATTAGGACTGAAGAAGCCACTCGTGGCGAAACGTTTCCTCTAATAAATGTCCTGAACTATACATAAGTGTCTTTTTCCACAGAGTATTTGTTACTTCAATGGGTTCGTTAACAGAGGGTTAGGCAAAAATCCTAGGTAGGAAAATATATCTATTTATTCAACATAACACTATATACACACTCTAGAAAACACCTATTGTATTGGTATGGTATTGTATACCATTCTTGTACAACCTTCATATATCTCCTATCCTAAACGCCCAAATAACGGTACACAAGAAACAGGCGGCTGGAGGTCCAGCACCCAGCCTTCCCTACTCCAATACCGATCCCATGACAGACACAGATACACAGACACAGACAGATTCTGCTTTTGACTCTCGCCCTGGCAGGTCATAGCAGCTCTCCTTACTCTGTCTCCCTACGATCTCCGTTGGGGAGGGGAACCTTTACTTGCACGATGAGCTACGCAAATCGTGTAAAGATCAAGCCAACTAGTGGTACCATTGATGATTCAACGAAGCTTGCTCTTGCAACTGTTGTGCAGGGAGCATTGCATGTTAAATTCAACGCTATTTTGACACTCAAAGAAGCACTCATTGTTGTATGTCACGATGATGCTGAAGCAGAGAAGTTACTCACTACAGAAGCCACCACTACTCTTACTGCTCAAGGATTTACTGTTACATCCTCTCCTGCCCTCAGGGCAAGAAAATCAGTATTCCTGAAAAAACTGGACAAGATTCTGACTTCTCAAACAATTGCCGAACTCAAGTTATCTATTGAAACTCAAAATACTTGGGCTACTGTTGACAGCATTACCAAAATCCTGAATGCATCGTCTATGCTCAAGGTCACCTTTACCGACGTGAACATGGCTGCCACTGCTCTGAACGAAGGTCTTGCTGTTTACTATTACTACATCAGTCCCACCTACATAGAAGCAGAGAGATACCACTACATCCAACATTGCTGGAACTGTTATTCTTATCTTCACACCACCAAGGCATGTCCAGTAAAAGACAAGAAGTTCTGCACTACATGTGGTAGTGAGGGACACACCTTCAGTTCCTGTACCACTCCTGCTCCAACACAACCAGCGTGTTTAAACTGCAAAAGTAATGATCACCATACACTGGCAGCAAAATGTCCTACAAGAAAGGATATTATGAAGAAACAACAAGATGCAACAAAAAAAAAATCTACCAACAACACACCAACGTATGCCGCAATTGCAAAGTTGCAAGCAGACAAAAAAAAATTACTTCAAGCATCTACTCAGCCCGCCTCCACCACCACCATCACTCCTCCAACATGTGACGTAACGAAGATCCACTATTGTCTACTATACGCTCACATGCAATACATTGCTGTTCCTGGATCATTTAACTCTACCATCAACGAGTTATTTGCATTAAATAACATGCCATCATTTACATTTCCAGCATCTCCACCTTCTGAAGAAATTCTCAAATTCACCAAAGATTTAATCACCAACTCTTCTGCAGAAGTTCCATCAACACCACCAACTAATGACGTCAATCCAACAACGACCAATGAGAAGCCTTCACCACCACCACCCCTTACTGAATCCAACCAATCAGAAGCAAACATCTTCTAATTTGCCTACTGAAGCTGAAAACGAAGCACCACCACCTTCCTCGACATCACCACCGCCTTCTCCACCTCGACCACGTCGATTACCTGGAACACTATGGGCTAAACACAAAGGACTCATGTTCTACACCATGAAGCATTGCTCCAGCCCAATGGATCGCCTAGAACTCGCCCAACATCTCAAAGACAAAACTTCAACGTACACCATCGACGAAACGCCATACCCTAAAGTCGAACAGATAATCCACCAACTCCAAACCAACGAACTCTTCTACAGAGCTCCCATAAGTGTGATACAACTCTCTAAAACAAAATTCCACACATTGATAACCGCATTAGCGAAAAAATAACTCGTCCTGCTTGCTGCCTACTGAGAATCTCAGCTCCTGCCGCTGCCTTCGCCATCCTCTCCTAGAGAACCAAGCACAGACATCATTCAAGCCTCTCCATCTACGCCTCCAGTGCTTAGGTACCACATATCCCAAAGTGGTTGGGCCACTTGCCTTGATTCCTCCTCTTCCTCTCCTTCCCATCCTTTTCCAGTTATTTCCATCCTTCCTTATCCTTCTTCCTTCCCATCTCACGACAGCTCTCGTTGTCTTAATCCTAATCCTAAACCGACCCCATTTCTTATTTCCTCACACATCCCACAGCACCCTGACCATGTCAGAGCCTAGGTGGGCATACTGGTAAACCATAGAAGAGCCTATGGCTTGAGTTAGTTAAACAAAAGGAGTACACAACTACAGAACTTACCTTAAATATGTACACGGCATCTCCAACGCCAGCCTCCCTGCCATGCTGACTCCGCGTGTCTCTCCAGCCCTGCTTAACCATGTACCACAACACAGTTGGAAAATAAATCCCGGGCAGGATTTCATTATAATTACAGTGTAAGTACTTTACAGTGCCCCTAAATGCACATTATGAATTATAAGATTATTCTTTACAATTATAACATTCATACTATTATGGTACCTTTCTCTACTGTATATATACCTTTTGATACGCCTTTGAAAAATTTCGAGAGTATATCTACTCTCTGAGCCCGGCCATGGGCCAGGCTCGTCTGGTGCTCGCCTGGTCAACCAGGCTGTTGCTGCTGGAGGCCCACTGCCCAGCATATACATCACAGCCTGGTTGATCTGGCACCTGGTGAAGATACTTGTCTAGTTTCCTCTCGAAGGCTTCAACACTTGTTCCAGCAGTGTTTCTGATATCTTCTGGTAAGATGTTGAAAAGTCTGGGACCCCGGATTTTGATAGTGTTTCCTTATTGTCCCAACCTCACCCTTGCTCCTCACTGGGTTTATTTTACACTTCCTCCCATATCTCTCACTCCAGTATGTTGTTATTGCAGTGTGCAGATTTGGGACCAAGCCCTCGAGTACCTTCCAGGTATATAATATCATGTATCTCTCTCTCCTCCGCTCCAATGAGTAAATGTTCAAGACTTGTAGGCGTTCCCAGTAATTTAGGTGCTTTACAGGCTCAGTGTGAGCCGTAAACGATCTCTGTATTTGTTCCAGCTCCGATATTTCTCCTGCCCTAAACAGGGCCGTCAGCACTGAGCAATATTCTAAGTGAGAGAGCACTAGCGATTTGAAGAGTGTCACCCTCGGCATTACTTCCCTTGTTTTGAAAGTTCTCAATACCCACCCGGTCATTTTCCTGGCTGTCGTGATCTTTGTCTTGTTATGGTCTTTATAAGAAAGGTCAGCTGACATAATTATTCCTAGGTCTTTTGCGTGATCCTTACGTTCTATTTGGTGACCTTCTTCAGTTTTGTATATAGTGCTCCTTTTGAGTTCTTCATTCTTTCCATACCTAAGCAGCTGGAACTTATCGCCATTGAACGTCATGTTGTTCTCCACTGCCCACTGGAAAACCCTGTTTATGTCTTCCTGTACTTTTTCAGTGTCCTCTACCGTACTGACTTTCATGCTTATTTTAGTGTCATCTGCAAATGATGATACAAAAGTGTGCCGGGTGTTTTTGTCTATGTCTGCTATGAGGATGAGGAACATCAGAGGTGCCAAGACAGTGCCTAGGGGCACTGAGCTTTTGACATCACTGATACTGGATCTTGCCCTGTTCACTACTACTTTTTGTGTTGTGTGTGTTAGGAAACCGAAAATCCTTCTGCCTACCTTCCCTGTAATGCCCATAGCCTTCATTTTGTGCGCTATCACTCCATGATCTCATTTATCAAACGCCTTTGCAAAATCTGTGTAAATCACATCTGTGTTTTTGTCGTCTTCCAGTGCCTCCGTAATTCTGTCATAATGGTTCAGCAGCTGTGACAGACATGATCGACCTGCTCTAAAACCATGCTGGTTCGGGTTATGTTAGTTGTGCTGCTCCATGAAATTTGTAACCTTCCGTCTCATCACTCTTTCGAAGATTTTTATGATGTGAGAGGTTAGGGCTACTGGTCTGTAATTTTTATCTAGTGCTCTACTGCCTCCCTTGTGCAAAGGAGCTATGTCTGCACTCTTTAAGGCCTCCGGTATTTCACAAAGATCCAAGCTCTTTCTCCAAAGAATACTGAGGGCTCGTGCTAGTGGTACTTTGCACTTCATTATAAATAGAGCATTCCATGAATCTGGTCCAGGTGCTGAGTGAGTGGGCATGTTTTCCAATTCTTTTTCGAAATCTATGGAATTTGTACTAATGTCAGTTAGTTGGTCTGTGTGGCCTTCTTCTGGAGTGAAAAATATTTCTGCATTTTCTACCTTGCTGTCATTTAGTGGGTTGCTGAACACCGACTCATACTGTTCTTTTAGGATTTCACTCATTTCCTGTTCATCGTCAGTATACGAGTCTCCTCTCAGTAGTGGTCCAATTCTACAGGTAGTTCTTAGCTTGGATTTTGCGTAGGAATAGAAATATTTTGAGTTTCTTGCAATATCCTGTATGGCCTTTTGTTCCCTTTGTACTTCTGTGAGGTATGACATCCTAAGTTTTTGCTCTAATTCAGTGATCTTTCTGCTAAGTCTATCTTTCATCTGTTGTAGCATATCTGTGTTTTTAAGCAGTTCATAACCTGTTTTCTTCTTCTGTACCATCTCCTATGCTCTCTCTCTATATCTGATCTTCTTCTGGGTTTCCTCAATGGTACATGTTTCATACATACTTTGTATGCTTCTGTATTCAGCTTCTCTAGGCACTGGTGGGGATTTAGGATGCTCATGTCTGATTCCCAGGGTATGTCTGATAGCTCTTGGTTTATTTTTTCCCAGTCATTTCTATGGTTGTTAAAATTAAACTTACTGAACATTCCATCTCTAACTTTAGCGATGCAGTTTCCTACTCCTGAGTTAATACTAGTTTGAACCTCTATGATGTTATGATCAGAGAAAATAGTTTTGGAAACTGTTATGTCTCTGATCAGTTCCTCGTTGTTTGTGAATATCAAATCCAGGTTATTTTCATTTCTAGTGGGATCAATTACCTGTTGGTTTAAAGAGTACTTTTCACAAAACCTCATTATTTCCCTGGTATGTACCTGTTGAGCCAGGGTGCTTTCCGGGGATATTTCTGGTATAACATTACGTTGCGCCATCTTCTATTTTACATGAGGGAGATTAAAATCTCCAAGGAGTAAAATATTTGGTGTAGGACTTTCTAGCCTACCCAGATAGTTATCTATCTTACTTAACTGATCTGTGAATTCCTCAGCAGTTGCCGATGGTGGTTTATATATTACTAGGATAATTACCAAATTCCTATTTTCATCTTTAATGCCTAGAATTTCTACTATATCATTCGTAGAATTCAGCACTTCTGTATAACAGAAAGTATCCTTTACATAGATTCCTACTTCTCCCTGTGACCTATTGATTCTATCACATCTATACATGTTGTAGTTTTCTATCTTTATCTCTCCGTCCAAAACATCCCTTGTATGTGTTTCTGTAAATGCTCCGAACATGGCATTCGCTTCTGTCAGGAGCCCACTGACATAACTTTGTCATTTTTATTTGATTTCAAACCCTGAATATTTGCAAATATGAAGCAGGAATTACCAAGTGGGATGTTTTGTCTTGCTTTGTGTTTCATTAGTACCAATGGTGGTATACTACTTGGTATGTCCCCTGGTGTACACTCCCCTGGTTTCTCCAGTACTGGCTTTGCATTTGTTTGCTTATTCGGCCTTGAGCCCACCTGTCCTCTCTGTACCATTCCCCCTGTTTGTCTCTCCCTTTGTTTTGATCTTTTCTCTTTTTGCCTATAAAAGAATGCTGCTCAACTTCCATTTCTCTGCTAACTCTGTAGCGCCACGTTCCTTTTACATGATGGTCTGGGCAGCTCAGGTCATAACATTCTCTGGACTGCGTTGAAGCTTTACACATTACTGGATGGAAGTACCTGCTGCACTCTTTGTTGAAACCCCACTTTCCCTTCCTCAACATGTTCGCACATTTTCTGGTGTGTTTATTCCAACAATCTCTGCCATATAGGCACATACCTTTAGCATAGTAACTGACTACCTATATTTATTGATTCTGTGTCGTTCCTAAGTTCTGCCACCTGATCTGAGTTACCTTGTTCACTTTCTTCTAGGCTAATTTCTTCCTTTTGTTCGTTTTCGTTTGTTCCTGTTCTAGTTTCCTCATCCTCCCTTCCCCTTTCCGCTATGTTATGTATCCCTGTTTCCTTTTCCGACTTGCTCTGTATGACGTTTTCTACTCATGCTCTTACTTTCACTCCTTGGTTTTCACCTCTATTGACATTTCCCTCCTTTTCTTGTTCCTTTTCCCCTGTTTTCCACTCTTTGTATAACTCTGGCAAGTTAGCTCCTTAGAAACTTCCTTACGCTTTCTAGGTTTTCACTTTCAGTATCTTTCTTATGCTTAACCAGCTGTCCCTTTCACTGGGGCAAATCCAGAAACGACTTTCTTGTTTTTGATTATTTGTCATGGTTGCATGAGGCTTTGTACATGACAGTCTCGGCTGAGTAGTTGAGGGGAGTAGACGTGTGTTGGGGATCTGGACCTACTAATTCGCAGGCCTACCCATTTCTCCCGACTGATAAGTCATCATTAAAACTCCTACTGTTGGAAGACAGTGTCATTACGATTTCTTGAGTCACAGCTTCAGTGTTGTGAGAACTCTTATGTGAGAGCTGTGACTAAGGATATACCTAGTGAAACACTGGAAATAGTTTTCCTTTTTGCAAAGGCCCTCACAGGCCTCTGCTTCCCCTCTGCCTTTCATTTGACCTCAGCCTTTCACCTCTATCAACATACAGTGTAGAGGCGAATTTTGCTAGTCCACTGCTACTCGTGCCTCTCAAAATGCTCACAACTCATCGCTTTACCAACCTGAGGAATAACGACGAGTGTGCAGTCCTACGTGAGTTGGTAACCCAGGTGTCCACACACTGAAAATTCGTCTTTCACTCCAAGACACGTGTGCTAGAAGTTCTGCAAGTTTGGAGTGAGTAACAATCTGTACGAGTATTGCAGTGTTTGGTAACTCTTGAGAAGTCTGCCTCAGCCTGTGACCTTGAGCGAGGCACTGCATCACCTGCCTGAGACTTTCGCCCATATTGACTAAGTGAAGAAAGGCGAATGTGCGTGCTCAGTTACCCCTGCTGTTCTCCTGTATCCCCAACTCTCTGCCTTTAAACTCAGCCGTTCGCCTCTATCAACGACGTGCAGTGTAGAGGTGTATTTTGCTGCCCCGCTGGTACTCAAATATGTGAGTTCCACAAGTGCTGCAGATTTGTTGTAACTATTTGCATGAGTGGATTACGCTGACTTAGGACATTGTGCTACCATCAGTACCTATGTAGGCTTAAAATGAGTGAGGAATGTCTGGCCTGCTGGGTGACCTTGAAAATGGCACTATAAGACCCACATGCCACTTACACCCATACTGCGTGTGTCTAGTGAGGTGAATGTCCCTTCCTCGACTTTCCTATTCACCGGTATCCCTTAACTCGTCGCCATTATCTACATATGGGATAAGGGCGAGTTTAGCTGATTCAGGCCAAACAGCGCTCCAAGCCAGCCAGTGAAGGCCAAGGCTACATCTGTTCTGAATCCCAGAATGCCTTTGTGAACGTTCTACAGTGTTCCGGCCGTACCTTCGGTGTTGTGAGAACTAGTTCTTATGTAGTGAAAATTTGTCTGTCATTCCAAGACACGTGTGCTAGATGTGTTAAGTGCTGCGGGTTTGGAGTAATTAACAAGTAGTACAGGGTTGGTAACTCTCGAGACGACTGTGGGCCCAGTGAATGACCTTGAAAATTGCACTGCGACCTGCAGGCCACTACACCCATATTGCCTGTGACTAGCGAGGTGAATATCCCTTCCTTGTCCCTTCTCCTTCCTCGATTTGGAACTCAGCCGTTCTCCTCCATTTGCTTGTGGTCTAGAGGCGGTTTTTTGCCAGGCCACATGGGTGCTTGAGTGCCCGTGTCCTCTGTGCCGCACTCCGCTCATCTTGCGAGTGTCTCCTGTGTGCCTGCCTGCCTGCTGCAAGCAGGTGTCCGGGTGGTTGGCGTGGGCTTGGCGAGCACAGTCAAGCAAGCTTGAGGGCAGCACTAAAAGCTAGCCAGAACAAGCTAAGGCAGCCTGCAGTTATAGCTGTCCTAGGGCCCAGCATGTCTGTGTATACATTCTGCAGTGCTGCTGGCATACCAGTGTTTCCTGTAGTGGCTTGAGAACAATTTGACGAGCATTGCAGTGCTGACATTTTGAGTGGGACATGCCAGAGGTTCACTTATAAACATAGTAAGCTTGTGGTGATTGGCTTGTACACAGTGAACATTCATCTGTCATACGTGTGCTAGAAGTGTTAAGTGCTGCTTTCCCCAACAGTTAATTGTCATTTGTAAGCCTGTATTAAGACTTTAAAAGGCTCAGAGTGTACTTCAGTGTAGTGACTCCTTACATTTGATAAATCAGTGTAATACATGCTCTGCTCAGTGTAACTGAACTATTAAATACGGTTACATAATTAAGTTGCTTGTCCTAGTGTCACTGTTGTATTTTCTAATACATTTTCTCGTTCAGACTGAAACTTTACTGCTAAATTCCCAGTAATATTTCAAATTGCAGTGTTGATCTGTGGTGTGAGTGTGTAACTTATGCTTTGTATTTTTACTGTGAACAAGCTTACTCCTGCATAATGTTCAGTTTCATGAATACTTTCTTACTTGAGTAATTCGGTTACCTTTCAACTGTGTTAAGCAAGAGTCAGCCTGTTAACATCTATGTTCCTTGCCATCTCATCTAGTGGGTCTAGCGCCTAGTTAAAATTGTAATAGTAACAATTTGCAATCATTATACTTCTAGTTATACATTGTGTAAATTGTTTTAGACTGTTTGATCAACTGGATTGTAGTGTTTAACTTCTGATACACCAATTTAATGACTGCAGACACGCACTGACACATAATAAACACATTAAAACGCTGGTAACTCCAGAAGCTGGGCCTAGTGTGTGACCTTGAGAAGTTGAGTGTGTTTATTATGACCAGCGGTGTACCACTCTCACCTATATTTACATCAACAAAAGTGTATTCTAAGTGATAAAGTGTACACTTGGTGTACTTGGTAACACTTGTCATACATAGTAACGCGTGTGTAAGTGAGATTGTTTAGGTACTGGTTCATCTATCTACAGCTGCACACTTATGCTTGCATACATGTATAACATAGTAATGTGTGAGTTACCCAGGATGGACCAAGGAAGTCGACCAGAGTGATTTATCTCATTGTCATTGTAACATTACCTAGTTTTCTTTTTTTTTTTTTTTATTTTTTTTTTTTTTTTTTTTTTTTTTTTTTTTTTTTTTTTTTTAATAATACTGTTTACAATCTATGGTTGGGGTAAGAGGTTGTCTTCAGCATTCATTGTGATGTCTGCTATATTATTATTTCAGTGAGGTACATTAGGTGGCAGTAGCCTGAACTAACTCAAGTGGAAGTTATCATTTGAACCTCATGTTTAATGTGATGTATGTCAGAATTCTAATTTTATGCTCAATATTACCTACTTTGTCTCTCTCTCTCTCTCTCTCTCTCTCTCTCTCTTTTCATCTTTGTAATTTGTGATAAGGTGTAAGACCTCGCCTGTACCATCCATTATATCATTATATGTACCATATTATTAACACACATACAAGAGGTCTCTGAGTGTGTTTTTGGTGGGGTGTGTGTCGTATTGAGTGGTGGTGGTCTGGGTTGAGTATGGTTGGAGGTGTTCATTGAACTTGAGCACTTGTGTCTTGTGATCTATTTTGGACTTCTGACTTTGTAGTGAATATTTGCTCTTGCATAAGCTATAAGGGAAAGATAAGCGAGGAATTCTTGTGTTGTGAGTCTTACACCAGATATCATCACTGGCAAACATGGCAACTGTCATAGAGGAACCTATTTCTGCAGGTGATGGAAATGATGATAGCTTCCAGACCTTTAAAAGTAAACAAAAGAGAAAAAGTGAGAAAGGGCTAGAGCGTCGACGTAGTCAGACTCACTTGACTCGTACACAATGTGACACTAAACGTCCTTGGTGCACAGAGGCTGCAAGAAGTCTTTCTTCAAAGGAAGAATGTGTTAAGCTGAACTTCCCTGACAACACCCCGCTGCCTGCTAAGTGTGCATGGCTAATGGAAGCTGTAAACAAGCATCCTAACTCAAGGATCCAATTTAGGAAAAACACACACAACTTTGTGTTTGTGGAACAGAATAAAGAGCTGATCAATGATCTACTTAGTACACCTTATGGGGATATTAAGCTGCTCCGACCTCCATCAGACACTCACCACTTTAAAAAATGGGTCAGTATCATAATCTTTGGATACCCTCTCTGCATGGACCCATCCCATCTGACTCTAAGTGAGCATATCATCAAGCCTAAAAGACTTAAAGGAAAATCCCAAATTATTGCCAGTTGGGTAGGTCCTGTGCCCCTCCCCCGGAATATCTGGGTGCATGGTTTACGTTTCCTAAACATCGAAGTGTACTGTGGAATACTACATTCTTGGTGTGGTAAGTGTGCTGGGAAACATTCCACTAGAGAATGCACAGTAGGCCCTGACAGCGGAAAATTTAAGTGTATTAACTGTAAAGAAGTTGGGGTTACAGTTTCCCACAAGGACTGCAGTCAGAACCCAAACAACCTTCGATGTAAACCTGACAACAGTCCTTTAATGGTAACTGAGGATGGGGCCATCCAGTCTACCACAGCCAGATCTGAGACTGAACCTCTGCAAAGTGTGCAAGAACCCCACCTCACTGCAAATGATTCTGGTGATACCAGAATGCCATCACACACACCAGCTGTGGAGGAGCTAGCCATCCCTGCTAGCACATATGGAACTACTGGTCTGCCACTACAGATACCTATGGCTACACCTGAATATGGGGATGAGTTTGTCATTTCTCCCAATACACACAACTACAACAGTCAGACGGACACCACACAGGTAACCTCCCTGGAAATTGGAGATGAGTCAGATGCACAGGACCTACCTGCAATGAATGATAAAACAGAGAACACTAATGTAACCATGGTACCTGTTAAGGTGATAGGTGTTAAAGAAAGCACTAACCCAGAAGTGCCATCCTCCGGAGAGGCATTTGATTCGCCTGACCTTCCTCATATTATAACAAATTTCCAGAAAAAAATTGAGCATCTTGAACAGATCCTGACAAGTTTAATAAATATATGTAATCAGGGTGATTCTCTTGAGCATGGTGATGATGTCAAAAGTGCAGCAATCTCCGTTCAGCTTCCAGCAATTTGTGAGAAAGAAGCCCATAACTCTTGCCTTCAAGACTTGCCTTTTAACTGGCTGCCAAAATGCCGAAAAATGCTTAAAAATAAAGGTCCTGAAGATAAAGACGTACAAACTATGCTATTTGCTCTTAAGTATCTGCACACTGTAGTCAAAGCATAATAGTTTTACCATCTTATGAGCAAGAGATTGTAATAACTCACTACAATGGATACATTACAAATCTTTTCATGGAACATTGCTTCCATCAGGAAGCGGTTGCCTGACTTACATCATATTAGTGCAACCAAGAATATTGATGTCATCTGTTTGCAGGAATGTAGATTGAAAGATGGAGCACCTCCACCAAACTTGCCTGGATATGCAGCTTATAACCTAAGGTCAACCAACTGTTGTGTGATGTATGTCAGAAAGAACTTGCCATATTCACTCCTTTCCTTGCAGAGTCGAGTTAACATGCAGTATCATGGTGTCAAAGTATATGCAGGCGATTTTTCCATAAACATTTTTAATTTCTATGCCCCAGCGAACCAGCTTCGACCTGATGCTTTACCAGATCGCATCAATAGTGAACCTACCATCATTCTTGGAGATTTTAATGCCAGACATAAGAATATTGGTGGGTCTATAACAAACACCAATGGAACTAAACTAGTGAGATTGCTAAATGAGCATGATAATGTTCGAATTGTGGGCACTACTGAGCCTACTCACATATATGGTGGCATACTAGATCTGTGTCTTGGATTTAATACATCATATACGATGCATGACTCTGTCATAGTTGATGATCTTCTATCTGATCACTTCCCAAGACTAACAACTGTCAATCTTGATCACATCTCCAGCAATCAAGGAGCTAAATACAGAAGGAGGAAACTTATTCTCAAACCAAAACACAGAGACAACTTTATTAACCACTTGGATCAATGGTATAAGAATTACGAGCCCATTGGCACACAAAAATTTAATGATGATTTAATTACCACTATTGAGAGTGTTCTCACAGATCAAGTGGGCAGGAATAGGAAACAAAGACCCTCCACTATAAATAACAATAAAAACCAATGTAAATACTATAATGATCCACAGCTGCGCAATCTAACACATGCAGCTAGGAGAATTGGTAAAGCATACCGTGAATGTAGAACCCCAGACCCGCTCAGAACGTTCCAAGCTGCACTAACAAATGCAAGGAATAGAAAGGAAGAACTTAGGCAACAGGAATGGGAACAGTTTGTTAGTGGATTAAATAGGTCCACCCCTTTGAGTTTGGCTTGGAAAGGTATAAATAAAATAACCAGGAAAAAGACTGGCAATGTTGCTCATCCCTTTCCTCTTGAAAAAGCAAATGACCTCATAAATGACTGGTCCAAAACATCCAGGCATGAAAGCCTTCCATCTCATATTAGAAAAAAATTAGAGAGTACTTCTGAAGAAATGTTGAAACTGATTAATTTTATGAGCCAAAATATTGATGAGAGTGATTGCCTCTTTACCGAGTATGAATTAGACAATGCAATGGAGAGGATGGTATAACCTATGATATTCTCAGAACTCTAAGGCACGTGCCTGATAACCCTTTGTTGGCACTGTATAATCTCAGTTACATTGAGGGCGTTCTTCCTACTTCCTGGACCAATAGTCTCATTGTGCCTATCCCTAAGCCCCAACAGCCTGATACATTTAGGCCGATCTCCTTAACTAGTTGTCTTTGTAAAACTTTTGAAAGAATGATGCTTAACAGACTGTACTACAGAATCAGACATCAACTTTCCCCCTACCTCTATGGGTTCATGAAAGGTAAAAGTGTGCAGAACTGTATTTCCACCTTTCTCACTGCACACACCTCTACTAGTTTTACCACTTTTCTTGATCTAAAATCTTCATTTGATATTGCGAACAGAACCGTTATACTACATGAACTAGCCAAAATGAATATTGGTGGTAGCTTACTCTGCTGGATAATAGGATACCTGTCAAATAGAGTATCCTCTGTCCTTTACCAAGGCTTCAGAAGTGATTCTAAAGAAATGTCTCTAGGTACACCGCAGGGAGGAGTTCTTAGTCCCATGCTATTTAATATTCTGATTAATGCTCTCCTAAATGCTCTACCTGCCTCACCTAAACATATAGCTATAAGCTATGCTGATGATATCATGATCCATACAACAGGGCATAAGAAGATGAATACCATTCTTAATGAAGTTCAAGCAATTTGTAATCGACTAGGCCTCATAATATCTTCCTCTAAAACTAAGATATTAACAAGCAAACGACATCCCCCACCCATCTATTTGCAGGGTGAAATCATTAGCTACGTTAAAACTTACAGATATCTTGGTGTAGATGTACCCTTTAACAAATCCACTATACCACAACTAAACAAGAAATGTAAAGCTAGGCTAAATGCTCTCAAAGCTGTTGCTGGCTACAATCCCAACTATGGTGCTAATGTGAGAATCGTGAGAATGATGTACATAGCCTATGTTAGGTCCTTAATTGATTATGCTGCTCCCATGTTGATATTAGCTAGAGAAAGTTCTCTCCGACCCTTGGAGTTAATGCAAAATGAAGCTCTCAGGATTATTCTTGGCTGTCTCAGATCTACAAAAGTTCTTAACATGAGGAAGGAGCTTGGTATTTCTAGTATCAGTGATAGGATTGTTGAAATTAACACTGTACTCGGTATTAGAATGTTGAGAAACGAACCAGACACTGTCACAGTGAATTTTACCAAGTGTTTAGAGGTAAATACACACAGATTTAAATGGATTGTGAAAACGTGCAATTGCATTAAGTTTTATAACCTGCATGAACTGTATCACTGTAGGCAACAAGAACATTTCACCCCTCCATGGAAGATGTGTTCATTTAATATCACATACCTACAAGTCCCTCCCAAGAAGCTCATTGCTAGTAATCCCTTCCTTAAATCTCTTGTTAGAGCAACTGCTCAAGAAGAAATTTCTCACCTAGCTGGTAGTAACAAGTTATCACAAGTTATATACACTGATGGATCTAAACAGGAGTCTTCTGGCAGGGCTGCATCTGCTCTTGTTGCCACCTCCCTAGTTAAGAACGATAATAAATTTGTTGAGTTAGGCATAAGAATTAACAACTGGGCGTCTGGAGTTTACCTGGAGTTTACCTGGAGAGAGTTCCGGGGGTCAACGCCCCCGCGGCCCGGTCCGAGACCAGGCCTCCTGGTGGATCAGAGCCTGATCAACCAGGCTGTTGCTGCTGGCTGCACGCAAACCAACATACGAGCCACAGCCCGGCTGATCCGGAACTGACTTTAGGTGCTTGTCCAGTGCCAGCTTGAAGACTGCCAGGGGTCTGTTGGTAATCCCCCTTATGTGTGCTGGGAGGCAGTTGAACAGTCTCGGGCCCCTGACACTTATTGTATGGTCTCTTAACGTGCTAGTGACACCCCTGCTTTTCATTGGGGGGATGGTGCATCGTCTGCCAAGTCTTTTGCTTTCGTAGTGGGTGATTTTCGTGTGCAAGTTCGGTACTAGTCCCTCTAGTATTTTCCAGGTGTATATAATCATGTATCTCTCCCTCCTGCGTTCCAGGGAATACAGGTTTAGGAACCTCAAGCGCTCCCAATAATTGAGGTGTTTTATCTCCGTTATGCGTGCCGTGAAAGTTCTCTGTACATTTTCTAGGTCGGCAATTTCACCTGCCTTGAAAGGTGCTGTTAGTGTGCAGCAATATTCCAGCCTAGATAGAACAAGTGACCTGAAGAGTGTCATCATGGGCTTGGCCTCCCTAGTTTTGAAGGTTCTCATTATCCATCCTGTCATTTTTCTAGCAGATGCGATTGATACAATGTTATGGTCCTTGAAGGTGAGATCCTCCGACATGATCACTCCCAGGTCTTTGACGTTGGTGTTTCGCTCTATTTTGTGGCCAGAATTTGTTTTGTACTCTGATGAAGATTTAATTTCCTCATGTTTACCATATCTGAGTAATTGAAATTTCTCATCGTTGAACTTCATATTGTTTTCTGCAGCCCACTGAAAGATTTGGTTGATGTCTGCCTGGAGCTTTGCAGTGTCTGCAATGGAAGACACTGTCATGCAGATTCGGGTGTCATCTGCAAAGGAAGACACGGTGCTGTGGCTGACATCCTTGTCTATGTCGGATATAAGGATGAGGAACAAGATGGGAGCTAGTACTGTGCCTTGTGGAACAGAGCTTTTCACCGTAGCTGCCTCGGACTTTACTCTGTTGACGACTACTCTCTGTGTTCTGTTAGTGAGGAAATTATAGATCCATCGACCGACTTTTCCTGTTATTCCTTTAGCACGCATTTTGTGCGCTATTACGCCATGGTCACACTTGTCGAAGGCTTTTGCAAAGTCTGTATATATTACATCTGCATTCTTTTTGTCTTCTAGTGCATTTAGGACCTTGTCGTAGTGGTCCAATAGTTGAGACAGACAGGAGCGACCTGTTCTAAACCCATGTTGCCCTGGGTTGTGTAACTGATGGGTTTCTAGATGCGTGGTGATCTTGCTTCTTAGGACCCTTTCAAAGATTTTTATGATATGGGATGTTAGTGCTATTGGTCTGTAGTTCTTTGCTGTTGCTTTACTGCCCCCTTTGTGGAGTGGGGCTATGTCTGTTGTTTTTAGTAACTGTGGGACGACCCCCGTGTCCATGCTCCCTCTCCATAGGATGGAAAAGGCTCGTGATAGGGGCTTCTTGCAGTTCTTGATGAACACAGAGTTCCATGAGTCTGGCCCTGGGGCAGAGTGCATGGGCATGTCATTTATCGCCTGTTCGAAGTCATTTGGCGTCAGGATAACATCGGATAGGCTTGTGTTAATCAAATTTTGTGGCTCTCTCATAAAAAATTCATTTTGATCTTCGACTCTCAGTCTGGTTAGCGGCTTGCTAAAAACTGAGTCATATTGGGACTTGAGTAGCTCACTCATTTCCTTGTTGTCATCTGTGTAGGACCCATCTTGTTTAAGTAGGGGCCCAATACTGGACGTTGTTCTCGATTTTGATTTGGCATAGGAGAAGAAATACTTTGGGTTTCTTTCGATTTCATTTATGGCTTTTAGTTCTTCCCGCGATTCCTGACTCCTAAAGGATTCTTTTAGCTTAAGTTCGATGCTTGCTATTTCTCTGACCAGTGTCTCCCTACGCATTTCAGATATATTGACCTCTTTTAGCCGCTCTGTTATTCTTTTCCGTCGCCTGTAAAGGGAGCGCCTGTCTCTTTCTGTTTTACATCTACTCCTCCTTTTTCTTAGAGGAATAAGCCTTGTGCATACATCGAGTGCTACCGAGTTAATCTGTTCTAGGCATAAGTTGGGGTCTGTGTTGCTTAGTATATCTTCCCAGCTTATATCGGTTAGGACTTGGTTTACTTGGTCCCACTTTATGTTTTTGTTATTGAAGTTGAATTTGGTGAATGCTCCCTCGTGACTAATCTCCTTATGTCGGTCTGGGGCTCCGCGCATACATGACTGAACCTCAATTATGTTGTGATCTGAGTATATTGTTTTTGATATGGTGATATTTCTTATCAGATCATCATTGTTAGTGAAGATGAGGTCTAGTGTATTCTCCAGTCTAGTAGGCTCTATTATTTGCTGGTTTAAATTGAATTTTGTGCAGAGATTTAAAAGCTCGCGTGAGTGTGAGTTTTCATCAGAGCTGCCTCCTGGTGTTATTACTGCAACAATATTATTTGCTATATTCCTCCATTTTAGGTGCCTTAAGTTGAAATCCCCCAGGAGCAAGATGTTTACCTGGAGTTTACCTGGAGAGAGTTCCGGGGGTCAACGCCCCCGCGGCCCGGTCTGAGACCAGGCCTCCTGGTGGATCAGAGCCTGATCAACCAGGTTGTTGCTGCTGGCTGCACGCAAACCAACATACGAGCCACAGCCCGGCTGATCCGGAACTGACTTTAGGTGCTTGTCCAGTGCCAGCTTGAAGACTGCCAGGGGTCTGTTGGTAATCCCCCTTATGTGTGCTGGGAGGCAGTTGAACAGTCTCGGGCCCCTGACACTTATTGTATGGTCTCTTAACGTGCTAGTGACACCCCTGCTTTTCATTGGGGGGATGGTGCATCGTCTGCCAAGTCTTTTGCTTTCGTAGTGGGTGATTTTCGTGTGCAAGTTCGGTACTAGTCCCTCTAGGATTTTCCAGGTGTATATAATCATGTATCTCTCCCTCCTGCGTTCCAGGGAATACAGGTTTAGGAACCTCAAGCGCTCCCAATAATTGAGGTGTTTTATCTCCGTTATGCGCGCCGTGAAAGTTCTCTGTACATTTTCTAGGTCGGCAATTTCACCTGCCTTGAAAGGTGCTGTTAGTGTGCAGCAATATTCCAGCCTAGATAGAACAAGTGACCTGAAGAGTGTCATCATGGGCTTGGCCTCCCTAGTTTTGAAGGTTCTCATTATCCATCCTGTCATTTTTCTAGCAGATGCGATTGATACAATGTTATGGTCCTTGAAGGTGAGATCCTCCGACATGATCACTCCCAGGTCTTTGACGTTGGTGTTTCGCTCTATTTTGTGGCCAGAATTTGTTTTGTACTCTGATGAAGATTTAATTTCCTCATGTTTACCATATCTGAGTAATTGAAATTTCTCATCGTTGAACTTCATATTGTTTTCTGCAGCCCACTGAAAGATTTGGTTGATGTCTGCCTGGAGCTTTGCAGTGTCTGCAATGGAAGACACTGTCATGCAGATTCGGGTGTCATCTGCAAAGGAAGACACGGTGCTGTGGCTGACATCCTTGTCTATGTCGGATATAAGGATGAGGAACAAGATGGGAGCTAGTACTGTGCCTTGTGGAACAGAGCTTTTCACCGTAGCTGCCTCGGACTTTACTCTGTTGACGACTACTCTCTGTGTTCTGTTAGTGAGGAAATTATAGATCCATCGACCGACTTTTCCTGTTATTCCTTTAGCACGCATTTTGTGCGCTATTACGCCATGGTCACACTTGTCGAAGGCTTTTGCAAAGTCTGTATATATTACATCTGCATTCTTTTTGTCTTCTAGTGCATTTAGGACCTTGTCGTAGTGGTCCAATAGTTGAGACAGACAGGAGCGACCTGTTCTAAACCCATGTTGCCCTGGGTTGTGTAACTGATGGGTTTCTAGATGCGTGGTGATCTTGCTTCTTAGGACCCTTTCAAAGATTTTTATGATATGGGATGTTAGTGCTATTGGTCTGTAGTTCTTTGCTGTTGCTTTACTGCCCCCTTTGTGGAGTGGGGCTATGTCTGTTGTTTTTAGTAACTGTGGGACGACCCCCGTGTCCATGCTCCCTCTCCATAGGATGGAAAAGGCTCGTGATAGGGGCTTCTTGCAGTTCTTGATGAACACAGAGTTCCATGAGTCTGGCCCTGGGGCAGAGTGCATGGGCATGCCATTTATCGCCTGTTCGAAGTCATTTGGCGTCAGGATAACATCGGATAGGCTTGTGTTAATCAAATTTTGTGGCTCTCTCATAAAAAATTCATTTTGATCTTCGACTCTCAGTCTGGTTAGCGGCTTGCTAAAAACTGAGTAATATTGGGACTTGAGTAGCTCACTCATTTCCTTGTTGTCATCTGTGTAGGACCCATCTTGTTTAAGTAGGGGCCCAATACTGGACGTTGTTCTCGATTTTGATTTGGCATAGGAGAAGAAATACTTTGGGTTTCTTTCGATTTCATTTATGGCTTTTAGTTCTTCCCGCGATTCCTGACTCCTAAAGGATTCTTTTAGCTTAAGTTCGATGCTTGCTATTTCTCTGACCAGTGTCTCCCTACGCATTTCAGATATATTGACCTCTTTTAGCCGCTCTGTTATTCTTTTCCGTCGCCTGTAAAGGGAGCGCCTGTCTCTTTCTGTTTTACATCTACTCCTCCTTTTTCTTAGAGGAATAAGCCTTGTGCATACATCGAGTGCTACCGAGTTAATCTGTTCTAGGCATAAGTTGGGGTCTGTGTTGCTTAGTATATCTTCCCAGCTTATATCGGTTAGGACTTGGTTTACTTGGTCCCACTTTATGTTTTTGTTATTGAAGTTGAATTTGGTGAATGCTCCCTCGTGACTAATCTCATTATGTCGGTCTGGGGCTCCGCGCATACATGACTGAACCTCAATTATGTTGTGATCTGAGTATATTGTTTTTGATATGGTGATATTTCTTATCAGATCATCATTGTTAGTGAAGATGAGGTCTAGTGTATTCTCCAGTCTAGTAGGCTCTATTATTTGCTGGTTTAAATTGAATTTTGTGCAGAGATTTAAAAGCTCGCGTGAGTGTGAGTTTTCATCAGAGCTGCCTCCTGGTGTTATTACTGCAACAATATTATTTGCTATATTCCTCCATTTTAGGTGCCTTAAGTTGAAATCCCCCAGGAGCAAGATGTTGGGTGCAGGAGCTGGAAGGTTTTCCAGACAGTGGTCAATTTTTAACAGCTGTTCCTGGAATTGCTGGGATGTTGCATCCGGAGGCTTGTAGACTATCACAATGACTAGGTTTTGGTTCTCGACCTTTACTGCTAAAACTTCCACTACATCATTTGAGGCATTTAGCAGTTCTGTGCAAACAAGTGACTCTGCAATGTACAGGCCAACCCCCCCCTTTTGCCTGTTCACTCTTTCACATCTGTATAGGTTGTAACCTGGGATCCATATTTCGTTGTCCAAGTGATCCTTTATGTGGGTCTCAGTGAAAGCCGCGAACATTGCCTTTGCCTCTGCAAGCAGTCCACGGATGAAAGGTATTTTGTTGTTTGTTGCTGGCTTTAGACCCTGTATATTTGCAAAGAAGAATGTTATCGGACTGGTGGTATTGTTGGTACTGGGGGGGGATTTTTTTTCCGGCATTAGTATCTGTATCTGTTGGTTTGGAGTGGAGGCCATCGACTGTGGTTCCACTCCAGGAATGACTGGATTTGGTGTACGATTTCTGCCATTTCCCGCCAGTTTTTTTTTCCTTCCTGGCACTACAAAACCTCTCCCTCTTGAGTGGCTGTGGCTACCCAGGTTTTCCCATGGCCTGGATGTTTTGTATCTTTTTGTCCCCTTTAGATGGTATGCCTGGCAATTTAAGTTATAGCACAGTCTTTCCTGTACTGAAGAGGTACACAGTTCAGGGTGAAAAAGCTTACAGGAAGGGAGTTTGCATTTTCCTGTTGTCATATGGGCATGGCATTTCCTAGGGTGGTCATAGTTGCACGTCCCATCTGTTTTTCCAGATTTTCCATGCCAGCAGATACCGAGTGCATAGTATGTGCACAGGCTTGGTTTCCGTTTGCCTTGGGTTTCTGTGACTGTATTCCCTGTTGGTGCATGTTTCCCTGTCTTACTTCTATCCTCCCTAGCACCAACAATGGAGCTCCCACCATTTGTTTTTGGTAATATATCCTCACTATTGCTAGTGGAGTCCTCTTGTTTGCTATTTCCTGCGGTATTTCTAGTTTGCAATATTGGTTTTATCTTATCTTTGACTACACTTGTTTCCCTACTATGGCTCCTGTCCCCTATGCGGTCATTCATATGTATTCCTTCCTGCGTATAATTCCCGACTACCTGGACAAAATCTCCAGCTTCACCATTACTGTCTCCCAGGACAGCATCTCCAGCTTCCCCATTACTGTCTCCCAGGACAGCATCTCCAGCTTCACCATTACTGTCTCCCAGGACAGCACCTCCAGCTTCACCATTACTGTCTCCCAGGACAGCACCTCCAGCTTCCCCATTACTGTCTCCCAGGACAGCACTATCAGCCCCCCATTTACTGACTACCAGGACATCATCTCCAGCCTTACAGTTTCTGACTACATGGCCAGTATCAAGGGCAGTACCATTCAGCCCGGACTTTTTATGTTCCCATCTGTTGTAGAAAGCTTCCAGGTTTTCTATGAAAGCAGCTTTGATGTTGACCTCTTTTAATACCCTTGTGATTTTAGTCCACAGATTTATCTCATTTGGGCATACCCAAAAACACTTCCCTGTTTTAATACTGCTTGTAGCTAGTTCTTGGATATCTGCACAAGGGGCGTGACACCAATTTCCACAGAAATGACAATTTATGCATGTGGAAGCCCGTTTGTTTGACTGACCACAGACTACACACAGCTTCATAATGATTTGAATGGTTGATTTACTGCAATTCTACTAGCAACCTCTTGAATATTCTATTAATAACCTGCTAGGTGGTGCACAACGAAACCGTTTGAAACCAGTCCAGGGTTCGGACCAGTCAAGGGTTCGGACCAGTCAAGGGTTCGGACCAGTCAAGGGTTCGGACCAGTCTATCTGATCTGATCAGTGGGTCACTTATTTAAACCATACTGGTCGGTGATTTGAGCTAACACATGAAGGATCTACTGGAAATTATCTACCCGAGTAATATGTGATTTGATTGATACAAAAGTATAACTTGCGTGTTGAAGAGCCGGTGACTGCTGGCAACTCCTACAATGACGAACGGTCGAGCCTCCACCTTTGTTTATCAATCGCTGTATCTAGCTTCTCTATTTTTTTTTTTTTTTTTTTTTCCGTCTCCACCACAATAAATGCTATATTATCACTATAGTTGACTGGTGCAAATTTTGGAGGAAGGGCGCTTTTTCTGTAGTAATAATTGCTTCTCGTTGTGTATATTGCGACCGCTGGTAACTACAGGTTATATGAAATTCACAGTAACGTCTGGTATTTCAAGAAAAAGAAACTAATGAAAGTCACTCCACTTCACTAAGTACCATTATAATACTGGTTAGTTGCTACTACAACACTGTATTCTGCTATTCACTGGTATCACTAGATTATATGCGAGTACACTAGCAGGCCAGGAAGATTATTAAAAACAGCTGACCTGTGGTAAGTTTCTGGCGACTTCTGGCACCTGCCTCTATAGGCTTATCACTTCATTTACAAATTCACCTGTTTTCAAATGACACTTTAGCCTTTATCATCAATATACTAGGGAGCCACTGTAGTATACACTATACACTATGTATACTCAATGCTTTCAGGGAGACTTTCTTTCCTCTGACACAAAGTTCAATATTATTATTTTTCCACACGGGACAGGCCTATGATTCCCCTCTGGCAGTAAACTCTGCTAGGAAGTGCACACTAATTCTCCTTTTTTTACTCAGTATATAATGTTTTCCGCCCAAGATTGGTTCCAGGCGCTAGAGGGATGTATCGTATAGGATTGATGACACAAATTAAAGTTCTAGCACGTAAGAGCCACCGTGAAAACACCAGAAAAACCGGGAGCACAACGAGGCACGCTGACACGCGTGCAGGAGCTGGAAGGTTTTCCAGACAGTGGTCAATTTTTAACAGCTGTTCCTGGAATTGCTGGGATGTTGCATCCGGAGGCTTGTAGACTATCATAATGACTAGGTTTTGGTTCTCGACCTTTACTGCTAAAACTTCCACTACATCATTTGAGGCATTTAGCAGTTCTGTGCAAACAAGTGACTCTGCAATGTACAGGCCAACCCCCCCCCTTTTGCCTGTTCACTCTGTCACATCTGTATAGGTTGTAACCTGGGATCCATATTTCGTTGTCCAAGTGATCCTTTATGTGGGTCTCAGTGAAAGCCGCGAACATTGCCTTTGCCTCTGCAAGCAGTCCACGGATGAAAGGTATTTTGTTGTTTGTTGCTGGCTTTAGACCCTGTATATTTGCAAAGAAGAATGTTATCGGACTGGTGGTATTGTTGGTACTGGGGGGGGGATTTTTTTTCCGGCATTAGTATCTGTATCTGTTGGTTTGGAGTGGAGGCCATCGACTGTGGTTCCACTCCAGGAATGACTGGATTTGGTGTACGATTTCTGCCATTTCCTGCCAGTTTTTTTTCCTTCCTGGCACTAAAAAACCTCTCCCTCTTGAGTGGCTGTGGCTACCCAGGTTTTCCCATGGCCTGGATGTTTTGTATCTTTTTGTCCCCTTTAGATGGTATGCCTGGCAATTTAAGTTATAGCACAGTCTTTCCTGTACTGAAGAGGTACACAGTTCAGGGTGAAAAAGCTTACAGGAAGGGAGTTTGCATTTTCCTGTTGTCATATGGGCATGGCATTTCCTAGGGTGGTCATAGTTGCACGTCCCATCTGTTTTTCCAGATTTCCCATGCCAGCAGATACCGAGTGCATAGTATGTGCACAGGCTTGGTTTCCGTTTGCCTTGGGTTTCTGTGACTGTATTCCCTGTTGGTGCATGTTTCCCTGTCTTACTTCTATCCTCCCTAGCACCAACAATGGAGCTCCCACCATTTGTTTTTGGTAATATATCCTCACTATTGCTAGTGGAGTCCTCTTGTTTGCTATTTCCTGCGGTATTTCTAGTTTGCAATATTGGTTTTATCTTATCTTTGACTACACTTGTTTCCCTACTATGGCTCCTGTCCCCTATGAGGTCATTCATATGTATTCCTTCCTGCGTATAATTCCCGACTACCTGGACAAAATCTCCAGCTTCACCATTATTGTCTCCCAGGACAGCATCTCCAGCTTCCCCATTACTGTCTCCCAGGACAGCATCTCCAGCTTCACCATTACTGTCTCCCAGGACAGCACCTCCAGCTTCACCATTACTGTCTCCCAGGACAGTACCTCCAGCTTCCCCATTACTGTCTCCCAGGACAGCACTATCAGCCCCCCATTTACTGACTACCAGGACATCATTTCCAGCCTTACAGTTTCTGACTACATGGCCAGTATCAAGGGCAGTACCATTCAGCCCGGACTTTTTATGTTCCCATCTGTTGTAGAAAGCTTCCAGGTTTTCTATGAAAGCAGCTTTGATGTTGACCTCTTTTAATACCCTTGTGATTTTAGTCCACAGATTTATCTCATTTGGGCATACCCAAAAACACTTCCCTGTTTTAATACTGCTTGTAGCTAGTTCTTGGATATCTGCACAAGGGGCGTGACACCAATTTCCACAGAAATGACAATTTATGCATGTGGAAGCCCGTTTGTTTGACTGACCACAGACTACACACAGCTTCATAATGATTTGAATGGTTGATTTACTGCAATTCTACTAGCAACCTCTTGAATATTCTATTAATAACCTGCTAGGTGGTGCACAACGAAACCGTTTGAAACCAGTCCAGGGTTCGGACCAGTCAAGGGTTCGGACCAGTCAAGGGTTCGGACCAGTCAAGGGTTCGGACCAGTCTATCTGATCTGATCAGTGGGTCACTTATTTAAACCATACTGGTCGGTGATTTGAGCTAACACATGAAGGATCTACTGGAAATTATCTACCCGAGTAATATGTGATTTGATTGATACAAAAGTATAACTTGCGTGTTGAAGAGCCGGTGACTGCTGGCACTCCTACAATGACGAACAGTCGAGCCTCCACCTTTGTTTATCAATCGCTGTATCTAGCTTCTCTAATTTTTTTTTTCCGTCTCCACCACAATAAATGCTATATTATCACTATAGTTGACTGGTGCAAATTTTGGAGGAAGGGCGCTTTTTCTGTAGTAATAATTGCTTCTCGTTGTGTATATTGCGACCGCTGGTAACTACAGGTTATATGAAATTCACAGTAACGTCTGGTATTTCAAGAAAAAGAAACTAATGAAAGTCACTCCACTCCACTAAGTACCATTATAATACTGGTTAGTTGCTACTACAACACTGTATTCTGCTATTCACTGGTATCACTAGATTATATGCGAGTACACTAGCAGGCCAGGAAGATTATTAAAAACAGCTGACCTGTGGTAAGTTTCTGGCGACTTCTGGCACCTGCCTCTATAGGCTTATCACTTCATTTACAAATTCACCTGTTTTCAAATGACACTTTAGCCTTTATCATCAATATACTAGGGAGCCACTGTAGTATACACTATACACTATGTATACTCAATGCTTTCAGGGAGACTTTCTTTCCTCTGACACAAAGTTCAATATTATTATTTTTCCACACGGGACAGGCCTATGATTCCCCTCTGGCAGTAAACTCTGCTAGGAAGTGCACACTAATTCTCCTTTTTTTACTCAGTATATAATGTTTTCCGCCCAAGATTGGTTCCAGGCGCTAGAGGGATGTATCGTATAGGATTGATGACACAAATTAAAGTTCTAGCACGTAAGAGCGACCGTGAAAACACCAGAAAAACCGGGAGCACAACGAGGCACGCTGACACGCTATGGGGGCCCCCTCGCAATCCTAATGGCGCTAAAGCTAACCTATGACACTGAGCTTGACACTATCATCATTACTGATTCTATGTCATCATTGAAGGCTCTTGGCTCATATAATGACTCCAACAACATGCTCATTGGGGAAGCCAGGTATAGATACTCAAAAATTAGGGACAAAGGAATTAATGTACAATTGCTATGGATCCCATCACACATTGGATTACTCCTTCATGATAAAGTTGATATGTTAGTCAAGAAGAGTATCCAGAAGGAGAATGTAGAATATAACTTTGGTATAACTGTGTCTAGCATTAGGAATAATATTAGGAGAGAAGTAAATAATGAAAATGATTGTTATAGGAATGCAGTTAGAAGCCTGAGTAGATCTATAACCCACTATGATAACATGAATTCAAATTCAATTCAAAGTTTATTCTCTATAAGGATTACAATGCTGAGTTTACAGAAATTTGGTTATTGTTTGGTTTACATGTAGTAAAATTGTGATTACAGAGTGTACCACTAGAACGCTTAGCATGGCTAGGCATTTCGGGCATACTTAGTTTTATTCTTAATCGTAAAATATTACAAATTATGAGGTAAGTTGGTATTATGGCTAAGTGACTAAATACTAGTTTGTGAGTTTAGCAATGTGAATGCTTTTGTTTTGGCACAGTATATAGTTTCAGTATTGGAGTATCACGTAGATAAGTATGTTTATGGAGCAACTTGCAATGTGAACAGACTGACTGATGTTGTAGTGGCCAGGCTTAGGCTTGGTTGCAGGTACTTCTGGCAATTTGGGAGACACACAGATGATGATCAAACTAAATGTAAATTATGTGATCAGGCATATGGTCACTCTCTTGAACACTATGTGCTTAATTGTCCACTTTTTGAGGAATACAGAGACAGACAGTATAATAACCTATGTGACATGTCAAGATATCTTATTAATGAAAATAAGATACCAGATATACTAAGCAAATTTCCTAAATTTGCTTGTAACAGATAAGTGAACTATAGATATGTAGATATAAATCCATATGTATTCCTGTTAACCCTTTGGGGCCTGGTTCCTAGGCCTTTTGTGTATCCATATGCTCTCGCGCTACCGTCCACAGGATGGATATGGGGTGCACAATAAACTAGCCACTTCGGTGGCAAAATCTAAAAAAAAAAAAATCTTTGTACATGATATATGTGATGTTTTACCGCATATTTCACAACCAATGCCCCTCATGTTTCTCCCCAAAAAAATTTCACATGTACAACAGCCTTTATTCCTGGCCATGATTACTTTTAAAACAGGTTTATGTGGTGGATGGAGTATTTATTATGTGCGGCTGGTGGTGGGGTGGCTGGTAGGTGGGATGGGCTGGGCTGTGGGTATCCTTGGGGAGAGGGTAGGGACAAAAGGAGGAGGGGGCTGTTTGATGGGGTGGTAAGCTGGGAGATAGGGGTCTGTGGAAAGAGGTGAGGGTGCGAGGAGGGGAGGCCGTGGGTGGGATTGTTGGATGGGTGGGGTAGGATCCGGTGAATGGGGTGGGGGCTCGAGGCTAGGGATGGGGTGGGGGCTCGAGGCTTGGAATGGGGTGGGGGCACGAGGCTAGGGATGGGGTTGGGGCACGAGCCAGGGGCTTGGAGGTGGGGTGTGGGTGGCACTTTCAACTTGTTCCCATATAATTATACCATAGGTTTACATTACACTCGGGATTAAAAAGTTTAACTCACTTTACTATATCACTCCTATTTATATTCTTTTCGTCTATTCGTTATATGTAGTAACTGGTACCTTGGTGTATCACTCGTCACATGTCAACACCAGGACAAGTACTCTCACCCACCACTGCCACACTTCACAATTGTTTTTTATTTTATTTCCTTTTATTTTATCACTGGTATTTTGTCACTGTGTTGTACACTGGTTATCTCAAGGATATACAATGTATTCGTTCAAGATACACTTTTCTTTTCACTGCACTACACTGGGATGGTTATATTGTTCACACGGCACTAGACCTACAGCAACTTAACTCTGCGCTTCCATAGCAGTAGACTTAGGAGAGGTAACGGGGAAAAACACATCACACAGTAGACTTATGCCTTTTCATCGATTTTATCTTAATTTATGTATAATGTGATTCCCTGCACCTCAATGCTACAATCACTCGTTTTATTACTTTTGACTGTAGTAAGTATTCCTCCTGTAGAAAATTTTTGATTTTCCGAAGCTATAGCGCCTAATAGGTGTTTAATGTGTCGATATGAGTCAAAAATGTATTTGACAATAGGATAGAACCAAGAGTTCCCTTTGCGCATGCGCGGATGTGCGGGGATATAGGTCGACTCAGGCCATGGGGGAGGCGGGAGTGTTTTGAATGTGGTGAGGAGGCTGGGAAAGCATGGAACCAGGAAATTGACATTCACGGCGGCCTAAGGATTAATATAGGCCTCATTTCATAATAGGAAGTGTCGTAACTGTTCCTGGTGAAGAGTGAGGGAACGTGATTTACGGGACCACTGTAAAAAGGTGGTAAAATTAGTGAATAATGGTTCGACCAGGTGTGACTGGTGCGCGGCCATGGTGTGTGTCCAGGGGAAATACCCGTGTGTTAATCCTCGCTCATCGGCCTCAGATCTTAATGGAGTGACCTCTAATGTGTATAATAATTATGAGACGTTAAATCGTCTTGTGAATGGTAATGTAATCAGTGATAATAACATTGAGTTAAGAGAATGCGGGATGTGAAATAGATTGCCCTGCTCCGAGTGAACGCGTGATTCTCGTACCGAGGATAGTGAAGCTTTATGGAATCACGACTTCTAAACCGGGACAAACCGACGGATACCTCGTCCTGCTGGAATAAGAACCGTGTCGGTGTAGCAGGACATCGAAATGAGATGGTGAATGGAGGAAATAAGGAGTATCAATCACCCACAGTTAAGTAACCCTTCTAGTTATAGCAGACTGATACTGGCCAGTTAGGTATGTTGTAATTGGATAGGTTATGAGTGATCCAGCTACATCAAGTGACCACCAGAGAATATCTGGTAAGTGGTGAGATTATGTACAAGTGTTTTCCTTGATGGATATATCCATGTGTAACCTACCCCACCCTCCTTCATTCAGTTAAACTAATATAATATATACAGTCCACAATTAATTAGTAGCACCGTACTTGTGGGTGCTATCCAATCCATACTGGTCTCGGATAGATATGGATAAGATTGTGAGGTCGAATGAACCACTTGCCATGACCAGGAGTGGTTAAGTTTTCTCACATGTCTACACGGGGTGACTACGGTAAACAATATGGTTGTCTCCCAATGAGTTTACTTGTATGTATATAATGTTAAGGTACATACAGGTAATCACCCCTATAAAATTTTCCACATCTGCCCGTTGGTCCTTCGAACCGGATGCAATCAGTGAAAAAATTAATTGAATTAATTACTTAATAATTAAGTGACTGACTGAAGGAAGTGGGTGTAGGGTGCACAAGTTTAATCGATCGTGTGATGGATGATAATTAGCCCAATTAATTGCTAGCACATGTGTGGCTAGGATTTATACAAGAGTAAAGTGCAAGAATTACTCTTATAAGGCGCCTACTTAAGTGGTATAATCAGTGATTAATAATTCTCTAACCATGACTGGATCTAATGGAGTTAATGTGGCTGACAATTCCGTGAATTTTAGAGTAATGAAAGCATCATTACAGGCTATTAAAAGCCATGTGATGAAGGCATTTGATTTAGTGAATCAAAGAACCATGAACCCTAATGAATTAAAGTTATATTTAGATGTTTTAGAGAGTAGATTTGATTGGTACAAATTGTGGATTAAAGACTGTGAAATAGATCTGCTGGAGAATTGTGCAGATGGAATGGAAATGAATGTTTTAATTAATCAACATTACGAATTGGAAGAAAAACTGTCTTGTAAAAGTAAGGCTTTGAATAAATTAAAGGGTGTAAGCCAGGCAGTTGGTCAACCTATTAATGCAAAGGGTGGGTTTGCCAAAACCTCCAGAGTACGGTCTGGAGGAAATCAGACTAGGTCAGCAGGAATTAATTGTTCAATTGCAGACCAGTCAGCCAAACAGTTCTAAGGATATAACACATAATGACTCTGAAGTATCTGTCAAGTCTCAAAAGGGAAAAATAATCCCAGTGGTAATAATCATAGTTAAGAGTTAAATAGGCACATATCAAGTCAGGAATCAGTAATAGTGGTTCCTCACATCAAGGTAAGAGGAATAAGTACCTCAGTAAGGGTAACCCAGTTAATAAGAGGTCAGGCAAGGAAAAGAGAGACTGCCTCTTCTGCCAGGGTACTCATTTCACTAAAAATTGTAATGCCTATAATTCATGGGATATTAAAGTGGAAAGAATGAAAGAACTTGACAGATTTATCAGATGTCTAGACAATCATAATGTAAAGGATTGTCATACCAAATTGAACAGTTGCTATCAATGCAACAAGGGAAGGCACCATACAGTTATGTGCAGGGTTGTATGTGATTCTTATAATAATGGTGACAATAATGATAATGTTAATAACCCTGACACTACAGTGACTGATGTAAAGGTTGCAGCTAATGGCAATAATGATGGCCTAGCTGAGGTAGCCTTGCCGGTGTTGGATGTAATAATTCAGGATAAAGGGCATAAATCCAAAAGCATGCGGCGTCACTCTCCTCAACACTGGTACGGGCCATGTAATATATGGCAGACTACCGCCTAGTAATAATGACTAGAAGTAGTGAATACAGTCACGGTGTCTTGCTCATAAAAGGTCAACCCAGTACAAGTATTCTTCTATCGAGAATGATGTTGAACCAGTCTAATTTGTGGGAGCTGGACAGCATAGGGATTAATATAAATGAGTTAAGTCAAAATGATTCCTTTACTCAGGAACAATACCTGAAGGATGTTAAATGTGAATCTGAACATTACTGGGTGCGACTTCCGTGGAAGCTCGACCGTCCAGAATTACCTACTAATTATATGGATGGCCATGGAGTTGGTGCCTATATGCAGTAATGTGCTGGGGCTGACTTGGTATACTGAGAGAGACTTGTTATTGTTAAAGTCTCATAATTCCAGTATGCCCGATAAATTAATCCAGGGAGCATAGGCTTATGCCCCTGAGAGAATGGAACACTAATTAGTCCATTTTGAGGGATCAATAAATATGGATGGCCATGGAGTTGGTGCCTATATGCAGTAATGTGCTGGGGCTGACTTGAGATACTGAGAGAGACTTGTTATTGTTAAAGTCTCATAATTCCAGTATGCCCAATAAATTAATCCAGGGAGCATAGGCTTATGCCCCTGAGAGAAAGGAACACTAATTAGTCCATTTTGAGGGATCAATAAATATGGATGGCCATGGAGTTGGTGCCTATATGCAGTAATGTGCTGGGGCTGACTTGGGATACTGAGAGAGACTCGTTATTGTTAAAGTCTCATAATTCCAGTATGCCCAATAAATTAATCCAGGGAGCATAGGCTTATGCCCCTGAGAGAATGGAACACTAATTAGTCCATTTTGAGGGATCAATAAATATTGATGGCCATGGAGTTGGTGCCTATATGCAGTAATGTGCTGGGGCTGACTTGGGATACTGAGAGAGACTTGTTATTGTTAAAGTCTCATAATTCCAGTATGCCCAACAAATTAGCCCCGAGAGCATAGACTTAGTGTCACACCTTACAATAAGAGGGAAATTGTTAATACCAGAAGCATGGAGGCTTGAGTGTGCTTTGGATGGAGCCCTACCTGAGGAGTTAACAGGTGGAAAGAATTAATGGGTGATTATGTAAATACCAATGTTGGAGTTCCCAAGCCAGGTGGCCAGTGAAGATGGGAAAATTGTACTCCACATTATGTAAGTCGTCTAGCAACGACCTCCGCCCGGCCGCAGTGTGGAAAATTTTTGATTTTCCGAAGCTATAGCGCCTAATAGGTGTTTAATGTGTCGATATGAGTCAAAAATGTATTTGACAATAGGATAGAACCAAGAGTTCCCTTTGTGCATGCGCGGATGTGCGGGGATATAGGTCGACTCGGGCCATGGGGGAGGCGGGAGTGTTTTGAATGTGGTGAGGAGGCTGGGAAAGCATGGAACCAGGAAATTGGCATTCACGGCGGCCTAAGGATTAATATAGGCCTCATTTCATAATAGGAAGTGTCGTAACTGTTCCTGGTGAAGAATGAGGGAATGTGATTTACGGGACCACCGTAAAAAGGTGGTAAAATTAGTGAATAATGGTTCGACCGGGTGTGACTGGTGCGCGGCCATGGTGTGTGTCCAGGGGAAATACCCGTGTGTTAATCCTCGCTCATCGGCCTCAGATCTTAATGGAGTGACCTCTAATGTGTATAATAATTATGAGACGTTAAATCGTCTTGTGAATGGTAATGTAATCAGTGATAATAACATTGAGTTAAGAGAATGCGGGATGTGAAGTAGATCGCCCTGCTCCGAGTGAACGCGTGATTCTCGTACCGAGGATAGTGAAGCTTTATGGAATCACGACTTCTAAACCGGGACAAACCGACGGATACCTCGTCCTGCTGGAATAAGAACCGTGTCAGTGTAGCAGGACATCGAAATGAGATGGTGAATGGAGGAAATAAGGAGTATCAATCACCCACAGTTAAGTAACCCTTCTAGTTATAGCAGATTGATACTGGCCAGTTAGGTATGTTGTAATTGGATAGGTTATGAGTGATCCAGCTACATCAAGTGACCACCAGAGAATATCTGGTAAGTGGTGAGATTATGTACAAGTGTTTTCCTTGATGGATATATCCATGTGTAACCTACCCTACCCTCCTTCATTCAGTTAAACTAATATAATCTATACAGTCCACAATTAATTAGTAGCACCGTACTTGTGGGTGCTATCCAATCCATACTGGTCTCGGATAGATATGGATAAGATTGTGAGGTCGAAGGAACCACTTGCCGTGACCAGGGGTGGTTAAGTTTTCTCACATGTCTACACGGGGTGACTACGGTAAACAATATGGTTGTCTCCCATTGAGTTTACTTGTATGTATATAATGTTGAGGTACATACAGGTAATCACCCCTATAAAATTTTCCACACCTCCGTTATTTCCACTTCTCTGGACCTCCAGCAATAGTTCGCTAGTGCCAGTTGCTTGTAAATATTCCCATATGCTACACCATATATTTTGCGTTATACTGGGGATAATTTAGATTACTCGTATCTACAATTTATTTCACTATGTCACTACACATATATATATTTGTTACTCGCCATATTACATACATCATCCTTAATTCAATTCAATTCAAGTTTATTCTTTATAAGGGTTACAATGTGGGGTTTACAGGTTTTGGGTATTGTGTGGTTTACATGTTATAAAATACTAATTACAGAGGAGGCCACTAGGACACCTAGCATGGCTAGGCATTTCGAGCAGACTTAGATTAATTCTTAACATTAAATCCTTACAGATTATGGAATTAAAACACTGAGGGGAGTAGCGCCACCTACAACCTGACTTTCCTTGAGTTTATAGATATATTTGGCGTTTTCTGCTATGATTCTCTCACTGTATGTTGTGATAGAAACACAGGCCTTATCTCTAGGCTTTATTGAACATAGAATCTTCATAGTACTTCTGCAACAACAAAATATAATGACTAGTACATCTAATAATGGCTTCTACAGGGATGGTGATGTCTTGCATATGTCAAGAGAAAAGTTATAACTACAGGCCACATATTTAAACTCACCATGTAATCTGCATCGGTGATAAATGGATAAAGTAGGAGAGAATCACACACCATATGTTGGTGCCCATGACGCACGCCAAACTGTTGTTGTTGTTAAGGGCCCCTAGAGGTGGTGCAGTATTATCCTGCTGCTGCTCCCCACAGGACCAGTATCACTACAATCTCCCCCTTCTAAAATATCAGAGACAGTAATCTCCCAAACTGTTAGGTGGGCGACGTACACGTCCCGACCTTCGTAGCCCTTGAGCCTCTTCACCAGGTTCGATATTTTCCAGCGGGGTTTGATTAACTGCTGGAGCAGAATCCTCTATTTCCATAGGGGTAGTCTCAAGGGGCTTTCCAGGAGAAAACGAAGCATCTTTCACATCTATTGGTGTATCTTGAGATTCCACACTAATAGGGATTTCAACTGGGGCTAAATGTCTTGTAGATACTGTAGTCTCTTCACCATTTTGGTAGCGAATGTGGGCGTAATGTGGATTAGCTTGCAGGAGCTCTACCTCTTCCACTAAAGGATCCGTCTTGTTCATCCTACGGTGACTCTTCAGGAGAACGGGTCCAGGATGACATAACCAAGTGGGCACGGAGGCTCCCGTAGAGGAACGACGTGAATAGTTGAGGAGTCTTTCATGAGGGGTTGCATTAGTAGCTGTGCACAGCAGTGATCTAATAGAGTGAAGTGCATCAGGTAGGACAGTTTGCCAGTGTTGAACAGGTAGATTGCGCGACTTTAATGTCATTGTAACTGCCTTCCATATAGTACCATTGAACCGCTCCACTTGACCATTGCCTTGAGGGTTGTAGCTTGTTGTTCTGCTGCAGGCAATACCTTTGCTAGCCAAAAACTCCTGAAGTTCGTTACTCATGAACGAGGATCCCCTGTCTGAATGGATATAAGCTGGCATACCAAAAATAGAGAACAACTGTGAAAGACAACTAATAACAGTTGAAGCAGCCATATTTGCACAGGGGAATACAAAGGGAAACCTTGAATATTCATCTACTATGTTAAGGAAATACCTATTCTGATTTGTGCTTGGTAGAGGTCCTTTGAAATCTATATTCAATCTTTCGAAAGGCTGGGTGGATTTTATGAGATGAGTCTTCTCTGGCTGATGAAAGTTTGGCTTGCACTCTGCACATACTCTGCATGCTCTGATCACTTGTCGCACATCTTCCACTGAGTAGGGCATGTTCTTTGATTTGACAAAATGGTACAGGCGTGTAACTCCTGGGTGACACAAAGCCTTGTGGAGAGCTGAGAGTGATTGCAAATCATGACATGCTGCTCCACAGTGGGACCTAGAGAATGCATCAGGTGAGATGTTCTCTTGACCCGGTCGGTACAGAATATCAAAGTCATAACACGATAGTTCCATCCTCCAGCGTAATATCTTGTCATTCTTTATCCTACTTTTGTGCCTCTTGTCGAACATATACATCACGGACCGTTGGTCAGTCCTTATGGTGAAATGTCTACCAGTTAAATAATGCCTCCAGTGGCGAACTGCTTCTATGATGGCCTGGGCTTCCTTTTCTACAGCAGCATAACATTTCTCTGATCCTTGAAAAGTTCTCGAAAAGAAGGCTACTGGTCGTCCTGCCTGAGATAAGACTGCAGCAATGGCAATGTCAGATGCATCCGTTTCCACTTCGAATGGTAGGGACTCATCAATGGCTTGAACTACTGAGTTTTCAATGTCCTGTTTGAGAGTATGGAAAGCGGCTTCTGCTTCCTTTGTCACAGGAAATGTGGTAGCACTCAATGGGCGGACTTTACTTGAATAGTTGTAGATCCATTGTGAGTAATAAGCAAAGAGACCAAGAGTTCTTCGGAGTGACTTTTTGTCTTGAGGCATTGGAAGTTCCCGTAGAGGTCGTAGTCGTTCAGGGTCTGGGAATATTGAACCTCCTTCCACTACATAACCAAGGATGCTAAGCCTTTTACTTGAAAAAGTGCACTTTTCCTCATTGTAACTGATATTTTTCTTCTTGGCGGCTTCCAAAAACTTATCAAGGTTTGCATCATGTTCCTCCTGGGTCTTGCCACAAATGGTAACATTATCTAAATACGCGTAGGTTCCCATGAGTTGCTCTTCCTGAATGAGTGAATCCATAATTCGTTGGAAGCAGGCTACCCCATTGGTGACTCCAAAAGGGACTCTGGTAAACTGATACAGGCCATCACTAGCCTGAAACGCTGTGTATGGTTTATCTTCATTCCTTATAGGGACTTGATGATAGGCACTCTGCAGATCAATTGTGCTAAACACGTAGTACTGAGCAATTTTGTTCACTGTATCGTCAATTCGAGGTAGAGGGTACCCATCAAGAAGTGTAAATTTGTTGATTGTCTCAGAGTAATCGATAGCCAGTCTCCGTTTCCTATAACCATCTTTAACAACAACAACCTGTGCACGCCAAGGGGAATCACTCGGTTCTATAATACCCTCCTTCAGCAGCCTCTGAGTTTCTTTCTCAATGAACATCCGATCCTCATAAGAATAGCGGCGTGACTTAGCTGATATAGGATGGCAATCCGCGGTAAGATTTGCAAACAGCTTTGGTGGGTCTACCCTTAAAGTGCTAAGTCCACAGACAACAAGAGGAGGCAGTTCACCTCCATATGTTAAGGTGACACAACCATGCAGCTTCTGAAAGTCCTGACCAAGGATAACATCAGAGCACAGTTGTGGCAGAATAGCTAAATGTACATCTTGATAATCCTTTCCATTAACTCTGAGATTTACCTTACAAAACCCTAAGGTCTGAATAGAGAGAGATGTTGATGCCATGGAAACGGTACCTGATGAGTGATGTAGAGTCAAGGAGAGCCGTTTAACTAAGTCAAGGTTGATGAAACTCTCTGAGCTGCCACTATCAATAAGACCATCTACTTCTGTTCCTTTGATGAATACTTTCACAACTGCCTTTGACAGTGAATTTGGAGTAGCCGCAGAAGTCACTGTTGCTAGAGTCGCATGATCACTGGAATGTGTGGAGGCACTAGCTCTTGTTGATGCATTAGCACGACATACTTTAGCAAAGTGACCTTTCTTGTGGCATTTATGGCACATTGCTTCACGAGCAGGACACTTTGGACGTGGATGTCTTGAAAAACCACAAAAGAAACACACCGTACCTGCTGCTGCTGTCACTGAGGCAGGTTCCCCAGTAACTTCATTGCAAGAGTCTTGGTCAGGAATTGCAGCACTTACCACTCGAGAAGGCTGAGTGGTACTGTATACTTCAGAATTCTTCTGGGCTGAATCTAGAGCTCTTGCCTGGTCAAAGGCAGCGGCTAAGTCGAGAGTTTTATTCTCCAATAAACGCTGCCTTATTATTGGTGATTGCAGGCCACTGATAAAAGCATCCCTGATGGACTCTTCACAATACTGAGCAGCTGTCACTGCTTGGAAGTGACAGTCCTTACCTAAAATTTTCAGTGCTTGAAAGTATTCCTCTAAGGACTCATCAATCTGCTGGCGGCGAGTTGCAAGGCGATAGCGTGCAAAGATTTCATTTGTAGGTTTAATATACTGAGACTTGAGGGTTTTGATAGCATCTTCGTAGGTATTACACTCAGAAATAGCCTCATATATCTTAGGTGACACAAAATTGATGAGCAGACTTAGTTTATCTAGATCTTCTTTAGGAAGGGCTCCCAAGAAGTTTTCGAAAGTCTTAAACCAGTGCTTCCATTCCTGAGCAGCCGTTGATAAGCTGGGGTCACAGTCTAGCCTCTCAGGTTTCAGTAAACGCTCCATGTTGTGATGTAGTCTAGCGCAGGATCACCACCAGGTAGCCCAGGATTCTATGTTCAATAAATTGTTGTGATAGAAACACAGGCCTTATCTCTAGGCTTTATTGAACATAGAATCTTCATAGTACTTCTGCAACAACAAAATATAATGACTAGTACATCTAATAATGGCTTCTACAGGGATGGTGATGTCTTGCATATGTCAAGAGAAAAGTTATAACTATAGGCCACATATTTAAACTCACCATGTAATCTGCATCGGTGATAAATGGATAAAGTAGGAGAGAATCACACACCATATGTTGGTGCCCATGACGCACGCCAAACTGTTGTTGTTGTTAAGGGCCCCTAGAGGTGGTGCAGTATTATCCTGCTGCTGCTCCCCACAGGACCAGTATCACTACACTGTACACTGGTCAGCTGAATATAGGTCAGCTACTAAAACATTAACCTTGACTGTTTAACTATTCACTTCTTTCTCACGACTGGCACTGAGGGATATCCGACCTATAACCTTGGAGTTTTGTACTGTTGATTTGACGATGTCTCCTGTGTTTCCCTCTCGTTAGCACTGGTACAGGTGATATGATGGTGGTACAGATATGATGCTACTGTCAACAGATGAACGTCAGTAAAGATGAGAATTTCACTTCGCTAGTTGTACGTCTGGCAGTAGCGGCTGTTTGGATGCCGGTCAGCTATGTTTAAATGCTCAATTCTTTCCCTCGTTTGGCACTGAAGAAAAAAGTCCTACAGACCTGTCATTTCCTTGGAGATTTAGTTGATCAGGTTTTCTGCCATGTTGTCTTCCCGTTAAACACTGGTGCAGTTGATATGGAGGTCAGTTATTTCATTGTAGTGGAAAACGTCTCATGTCTGGTTCACGTCTGGCAGCAGGTCTGATACTTGAATGCCGATCCCTCTTTTGTCATATTTAGTCCATTTCGTTGTCGTCACCGTCAGTTTTCATGTCACTATAGGTTCCTTGCATGTTGTTGCAGCAGTACTTGCAAATTTGGCCATCACTGGAGTTCGGATAGGCCCAGGGGACGGCAAGATATAGGAGCAGCCTTGTTGCTGCTTGCTGGATGGATGGATGCTTAGGGGTGGATGATGCACCGGCGTCCTGCTGGGTCGATTTCTAGGTGCTGCTTTGCTGGTCTTAGTGCTGTTTCTTCTATTAGTTGGTCTCATAGTAGTACAGGACTTGCTGTTGTTAGATGAAGAAACTAAGATAGTTAAAAGCTTGGAGTAGGTAGCCGTCTGGCAGCGGGGTTGTGATCGGAGATTGAGGGGCAGTCTTCACTCTAGTCCGTAGTTTATCGGTTTGTAGGTATCATTGTTGATTGTCTTGGGTCATGCTGGGTTCTACGTACGTTAGTGCAGTTAAGAGTGCAATTAGGCCATCATAGAAGCGTTGGTGGGCTCTGAAGGTGAGAAAAATAACAGAGCTTGCTGCCTCTGCTGCCGCTGCCGCTGCCTCTCGTACCTTTCTGATGTACCTCGTGTCCTTATCACACTGTAAAAACTCTATGTACATAAAGGGCCCCAAAATATGGAATTCATTACCAGAAGATATTAAAGTAACCCAGTCTGAAAATCAATTTAAGACTCTTCTCAAAACCCACTTAATCACCCAAGACTAAATGCTAAATACTCCGTACACAAATACTCACTTATGTTATTCCCACATCATAACTTCAACAATCACTTTGAACCTTTTATCCATTGTTGACAAGAATATAATTGAATCATTGTTTTCACAAAAAGCATTTAAGTAACATCCTTCCACTTTGGTGGTGGTTAGTTTTGGGAGCGGCGGAAGTCAGGGTTCAATACGACGTACACTGTCAGTAGCCCTATAAACAACAACAACAACAACAACATGTGTTGTTGGTGGGTGAGTGTCATAAAGTGAACAATAAACAGTGTTTGTGGTGTCTAACACACGTGAGTAACACCTATGGTGTCTAACACAGGTGAGTAACACCTACCTTTATTACAATACAACATTCATGTGCTAGATGATACATAGAGTTTGACCCATGAAATAGTGTATTAAGGCGCCAGACATGATCGTATCTGTGTCTTGTTGACTGTCTTACCTGCTCAGGTGTTGACTGTGTTAGCTGCTCAGGTGTTGACTTACCTGCTCAGGCGTTGACTGTGTTACCTGCTCAGGTGTTGACTGTGTTAGCTGCTCAGGTGTTGACTGTCTTACCTGCTCAGGTGTTGACTGTGTTAGCTGCTTAGGTGTTGACTGTTACCTTCTCAGGTGTTGACTGTGTTATCTGCTCAGGTGTTGACTGTGTTAGCTGCTCAGGTGTTGACTGTGTTACCTGCTCAGGTGTTGACTGTGTTACCTGCTCAGGTGTTGACTGTGTTAGCTGCTCAGGTGTTGACTGTTACCTTCTCAGGTGTTGACTGTGTTATCTGCTCAGGTGTTGACTGTGTTAGCTGCTCAGGTGTTGACTGTGTTACCTGCTCAGGTGTTGACTGTGTTACCTGCTCAGGTGTTGACTGTGTTAGCTGCTCAGGTGTTGACTGTTACCTTCTCAGGTGTTGACTGTGTTATCTGCTCAGGTGTTGACTGTGTTAGCTGCTCAGGTGTTGACTTACCTGCTCAGGTGTTGACTGTGTTACCTGCTCAGGTGTTGACTGTGTTAGCTGCTCAGGTGTTGACTGTGTTAGCTGCTAAGCTGTTGACTATGTTAGCTGCTCGGGTGTTGACTGTGTTAGCTGCTCAGGTGTTGACTGTTAGCTGCTCAGGTGTTGACTGTCAGGTGCTAGGTGTTAGGTGGTGAGGCAGCAGCAGCAGGTGTTAGGTGGTGAGGCAGCAGCAGCAGGTGTTAGGTGGTGAGGCAGCAGCAGCAGGTGTTAGGTGGTGAGGCAGCAGCAGCAGATGTTAGGTGGTGAGGCAGCAGCAGCAGATGTTAGGTGGTGAGGCAGCAGCAGGTGTTAGTTGCTCAGGCAGCAGCAGGTTTAAGTTAGTAAGTTTTAAGGTTTATGTTACATAATAAACTATAAGTAACTCAACTGTGTGAAAAACAGTTAACATTTTGTTTTGATTTTTAACCCTGGAGGGTTAGTCACCCAGGATAACCCAGGGTAGGGTGGGTTAGCCACCCAGGATAACCCAGGGTAGGGTGGGTTAGCCACCCAGGATAACCCAGGGTAGTGTGGGTTAGCCACCCAGGATAACCCAGGGTAGGGTGGGTTAGCCACCCAGGATAACCCAGGGTAGGGTGGGTTAGCCACCCAGGATAACCCAGGGTAGGGTGGGTTAGCCACCCAGGATAACCCAAGAAAGTCAGTGTATCATCGAGGAACTGTCTGTCTTATTTACACTGTGGTCCTCAATGTTGTCCCCCAGGATGCCACCCACACCAGTCCATTAACACCCAGGTACCTATTTGCTAGGTGAACTGGACAACAGGTGTAAGTTTCTGCCTCGCCGGGAATTGAACCCGGACCCTCAGAGTGTGAAGTGAGAACCTTGCCAGCCAGGCCACGGGAAGATAAATTAGGAATAAGGTTGACCTGTGACCTGGTGAGGGTAGAATCTTTAGGAGTGTTTCCTTACCTGGAGTTTACCTGGAGAGAGTTTCGGGGGTCAACGCCCCCGCGGCCCGGTCTGTGACCAGGCCTCCTGGTGGATCAGCGCCTGATCAACCAGGCTGTTGCTGCTGGCTGCACGCAAACCAACGTACGAGCCACAGCCCGGCTGATCAGGAACTGCCTTTAGGTGCTTGTCCAGTGCCAGCTTGAAGACTGCCAGGGGTCTGTTGGTAATCCCCCTTATGTGTCATTACACTAGGTGTCCTGTTCACCTAGCAAGTAGGTTGTGTTAGTGGACTCGTGTGGGTCGCATCCTGGGACAAAACTCGCCTAATTTGCACAAAATGCTCTGCATAACAAGCTGCTTTTTATATAGTAGTATATCACTGATGTCAGCTATGATCTGTATACCTTGTGATACATGGTACATGTAGTTTCCTCCACAACAGCTGTTCCTCGGGGAAAGCTTTATATCCTCAGTAACTTTATCCCGAGCATCAGCGGGAGTGGGTGCTCGTGACGTCATCAATGTTGCCACGTCACTGGAGAGAGTTCCGAGGGTCAATGCCCCCATGGCCCGGTCTGTTACCAGGCCTCCTGGTGGATCAGAGCCTGATCAACAAGGCTGTTACTGCTGGCTGCATGCAATCCAACATACGAGCCACAGCCCAGCTGGTCAGGTACCGACTTTAGGTGCTTGTCCAGTGCCAGCGTGAAGACTGCCAGGGGTCTATTGGTATTCCCCCTTATATATGCTGGGAGGCAGTTGAACAGTCTCGGGACCCTGACGCTTATTGTATTGTCTCTTAACATGCTAGTGACACCCCTGCTTTTCATTGGGGGGATGTTGCATCGTCTGCCAAGTCTTTTGCTTTCGTTGTGAGTGATTTTCATGTGCAAGTTCGGTACTAGTCCCTCTAGGATTTTCCAGGTGTATATAATCATGTATCTCTCCTGCCTGCATTCCAGGGAATACAGGTTCAGGAACTTTAAGTGCTCCCAGTAATTGAGGTGTTTTATCTGCGTTATGCACGCTGTGAAGGTTCTCTGTACATTTTCTAGGTCAGCAATTTCACCTGCCTTGAAAGGTGCTGTTAGTGTGCAGCAATATTCCAGCCTAGATAGAACAAGCAACCTGAAGAGTGTCATCATGGGCTTGGCATCCCTGGTTTTGAAGGTTCTCATAATCCATCCTGTCATTTTTCTAGCAGCTGCAGTTGATATAATGTTATGGTCCTTGAAGGTGAGATCCTCCGACATGATCACTCCCAGGTCTTTGACGTTTGTTTTTCACTTTATTTTGTGGCCGGAATTTGTTTTGTACTCTGATGAAGTTTTGATTTCCTCGTGTCTACCATATCGGAGTAATTGAAATTTCTCATCGTTGAACTTCATATTGTTTTCTGCAGCCCATTGAAAGATTTGGTTGATGTCTGCCTGAGCGTCTTGCTCAGTTACTGTGTAATTACGTTCAGCCTTCGTAAGGACTCAGCTAGCAAATGCAACTGCGTTGTACTTGCCATCAGTCTTCTGAGCTAGTACGGCACCTATGCCAATAGAACTAGCATCAGTTGTCAGATAGAAAGGCTTAGAAAAATCTGGAAATTTCAAAATTGGAGCAGATGTTAGCTTTTCTTTTAGAGTTTGGAATGCTCTTTCTTGACAGAAGGTCCAAACGAAAGAAGCATCTTTCTTAAGTAACTCAGTTAGAGGAGCAGCTATGGAAGAAAAATTGGCAATGAAAGATCTATAAAAACCTGTTAAGCCCACAAAGGATCTTACGGCATCAGCAGTTTTGGGAGTTGGAAAATTTAGTACCGCAGTTACTTTACTTTGGTCAGTCGTAACCCCTCTAGGAGTGACTAACGTGACCAAGAAACTTAATTTCTGATCTGAAAAATTGACATTTAGACAGTTTGATCTTTAAATTGGCTTCTTCAAGCTTTCCAAGTACTACATCAAGTCTTTTCAAGTGTGTATCCACGTCTTTAGACATGACGATTACGTCGTCTAAGTACAGTGGACCCCCGCATACTGTTGGCATCACATAACGTTAAATCCGCATAGCGATACATTTTATCACTAAAATTTTGCCTCGCATAGCGCTAAAAAACTCGCTCAGCGCTATTCGTCCGAGACGCGTCTATGTGAGGCCTGAGCCATCCTCACATGTTCCGCCGGTGGCATTGTTTACAAGCCAGCCTCCGCGGTAACATCCAAGCATACAATCGGAACATTTCGTATTATTACAGCGTTTTTGGTGATTTTATCTGCAAAATAAGTGACCATGGGCCCCAAGAAAGCTTCTAGTGCCAACCCTTTGGTAAAAAGGTGAGAAATATTATCGAAATACTGTGGTACCATGGTCAACTGCTGATGCTGCTGCTGCTGTAGCACCGTCAGCTGCTGCTGCTGCTGTACCACTGTCAGCTGCTGCTGCTGCTGTAGTACCATCTGCTGCTGCTGTAGCACCGTCTGCTGCTGCTGTAGCACTGTCAGCTGCTGCTGTAGCACCGTTGTTGGTGTGGCTTATTGAGAATACCAAGAAACAATTAACCCCAGAGGGTTAGCCACCCAGGATAACCCAAAAAAGTCAGTGTCATCGAAGACTCTCTAACTTATTTCCATTGGGGTCCTTAATCTTGTCTCCCAGGATGCAACCCACACCAGTTGACTAACACCCAGGTGAACAGGGAAAAATGCCTGGAACTAGTGCTCATATTGGTGAATTTAAAGCCAGCAAAGGTTGGTTTGAGAGATTTAAGAATTGTAGTGGCATACACAGTGTGATAAGGCCTGTTCTGGAAGAAAATGCCAAACAGGACCTACAGTACTCAGGAGGAAAAGGCATTCCCAGGACACAGTGTCTCATCAGTCATTGCTGCATCTTCAATAAAGGTAAGTGTCATTTATTCTTCATTTAGTAGAGTAGTACATGCACAATATATATTGTGCATGCACTACTCTACTATTGTGCATGTATCCTTCTCTTTGTGTGTAGGAAAATGTATATTTCATGTGGTAAAATTTTTTTTTTCATACTTTTGGGTGTCTTGCACGGATTAATTTGATTTCCATTATTTCGTATAGGTAGTAGGTTGGTAGACAGCAACCACCCAGGGAAGTACTACCGTCCTGCCAGATGACTGTGAAACAAAAACCTGTAACTGTTTTGCATGATGGTAGGATTGCTGGTTTCTTTTTCTGTCTCATAAACACGCTAAGATAACAGGGATATCTTGCTACTCCTACTTACACTTTGGTCACACTTCACAGACACGCACATGCATATATATATATACATACATCTAGGTTTTTCTCCTTTTTCTAAATAGCTCTTGTTCTTTTTTATTTCTTCTATTGTCCATGGGGAAGTGGAAAAGAATCTTTCCTCCGTAAGCCATGCGTGTCGTATGAGGCGACTAAAATGCCGGGAGCAATGGGCTAGTAACCCCTTCTCCTGTATACAATTACTAAAAAAGAGAAGAAGAAAAACTTTATAAAACTGGGTTGCTTAAATGTGCGTGGATGTAGTGCGGATGACAAGAAACAGATGATTGCTGATGTTATGAATGAAAAGAAGTTGGATGTCCTGGCCCTAAGCGAAACAAAGCTGAAGGGGGTAGGAGAGTTTCAGTGGGGGGAAATAAATGGGATTAAATCTGGAGTATCTGAGAGAGTTAGAGCAAAGGAAGGGGTAGCAGTAATGTTAAATGATCAGTTATGGAAGGAGAAAAGAGAATATGAATGTGTAAATTCAAGAATTATGTGGATTAAAGTAAAGGTTGGATGCGAGAAGTGGGTCATAATAAGCGTGTATGCACCTGGAGAAGAGAGGAATGCAGAGGAGAGAGAGAGATTTTGGGAGATGTTAAGTGAATGTATAGGAGCCTTTGAACCAAGTGAGAGAGTAATTGTGGTAGGGGACTTGAATGCTAAAGTAGGAGAAACTTTTAGAGAGGGTGTGGTAGGTAAGTTTGGGGTGCCAGGTGTAAATGATAATGGGAGCCCTTTGATTGAACTTTGTATAGAAAGGGGTTTAGTTATAGGTAATACATATTTTAAGAAAAAGAGGATAAATAAGTATACACGATATGATGTAGGGCGAAATGACAGTAGTTTGTTGGATTATGTATTGGTAGATAAAAGACTGTTGAGTAGACTTCAGGATGTACATGTTTATAGAGGGGCCACAGATATATCAGATCACTTTCTAGTTGTAGCTACACTGAGAGTAAAAGGTAGA